>NW_010539884.1:0-54143 GCF_000687285.1 Phaethon lepturus
ACTGAAGTGCAGGACTTGGCACTTGGCCTTAAAGTTCTCAAAGAACAATGAAAACAAACACAGTTGAAGAAATGGCAACTCTTCCATTCGGAGCAAAACATGCAACAGCCATTATGTCACTGGTACCCTCATCCTGCATAGACAGAGCTCCAGCCTGGATCAGCTCTATCAGAGGGAAACCATTCCTATGCTCTCCCAGGAGTAATTCTTCTGGGGACATAATCCAAGACATGAGATTTACATAGAAATCTGGAGCTAAACTTCTTTATAGTTAAAAACTGTTGAAATCTTGACTTCTGGTTGCGCTTATTTTAGAGGAAATAACACATACAAAATCAGTATTTCAGATGGAAGTTCATCAAAATTTAAGGATGTTTAGAAAATGGGGGTTGCTTAATGCCCTATCATGACACAGGGTTAGGGTGGAACGTTTCCTGATCTTTTTGTTTCAACTCTGTAAAGCATAATCAAGTGAGTAATTCACAAATCCTTCACTTGGTATTACGATTAACTTTCACAATTTACACCCTAAAAAATGTTTACTGAAAAAACAAAGGATGGAGGAAAACACAAACATATTGAAATATAACAATATGAAAGATGTTTTCTTTGTATGGCTGTAAAAGCTTTGTCTTTATCACCAACAAAATTATATTTTTTCATGCCAAAACAGGAATTTTGAAAGTTATTGAGTTCAATCTAAACCTTAAACCAAAGATTTTCTTATCTTTTTAAATTAACCAATCAGAAAGTTGTCAACCTTGGCAGAGAGTATTTCTTTCAGTTGTTCCACGCTTGTCCCTACTGTGACTCTGCACAACTAAAACCTTCCCAGGTTTACTCTGCCTTTTAAGAGCAAAACAATTTACATCAATATTTGACTTTGCAAACCAGATTTCAGAAGTACCAGTCTCAAACAGGCAGTGAAATGAAAGGGCCAGATGGAAAGAAAGCAGTGCTTCGTTCTTTTGAACATCTAATCCCCAGTGTATTCCCAAGGAGTCTGTCCCATTTACATTAAGTCACTGCTGATGTTCTTTCACGTGCTGTAACTCAAGTGTGCCCAGCCATAAGTAATGGCTGAGACCACGACTGCATGTATAGCAGGGACAAAATGAGGTTGTTTCCAGATAAGAAACTTGAAAAGAGAATGCCAGATTTAGGAAGGGGTGGAAGCCAGGTCAGTTAAATTTTAATCCAAGAAAAAAAACATGGATCAGCCACGAGTACAAATACATATGATGGCATGTTAGAAGATCTCTCTTGTCTGCTTCTTTCAAAAGTTGATAATGACTTGTGTCACTGATGCATTTTGGTCCTTACTACAGAACCAAAATGTACAGTCACTGACCCAAGAGCTTTATGCCTCCAATGTTAGCCATTCCATTGGAAACACGGACCCTGCTAAAATATCCTGAGGCATCACTGGTGACATAGTAGGATAGCCTGAAAACAGCCAGCGTTATCCTTGCCTGTACTTGCACAAAGTGAATCTATAGCAGAATCCATCCTTTAACACTCGCCTGCAGAGTGCATCTTGCTGTTCCACAGACAGGTAGGAGAGAGATCGATGAACCTGACACTAGAGAGGTTTAAGTGACAGTTGCATGAACTTGAAAATGCCAGAGTTTCTATTATTACTGAAATTGCAAAATCAGGTAAATATAAGAAAAATTTAAATTGTTAATACACTCCAAATGCTGAAATAACAGCAACCAAAGCACTGGTGGAGCCCAACTTCAAAGAGTTTTCAAGTGGTGCGCCAATGTGTTTCACACGTATTTGTAGAAATACATGAAAAACTCACAAAACTATTTTTAAAGGATGTTTTGCTTTCCTTAACTGTAGAGAAACAAAAATAATTTTTAATTGTTTTTTTTTTTGCTACAATATTAATTAAGATCTGAAAAAATATACTTCAGTCTTTCTAAACTATTTAGCTGACAAACTATCGGAAAGGATAAAGATTTGCTGCACGGTATCTTCAGTTACAGAGTGGGGATTGTAAAACAAAGCCCCAAAACCTCAGAAACATTCCAGCTCTGGGTGGAAAGAATGGAAAAGACAAGACAAGCAGCTCCTTTCTCTGATATATTTATCTCTACTGTGGGTGAGTAAACAAACAGAAATCTACCCAAAAGATACTTCTGATGAGATTATCAATGACCTTCCTCACCATGTCCACCCACTCCACCCTACAATTGGGGCATACCTAGTAGATGGCACTGCAGCAACTGGAATGCCACCGAGAAGAGTGCTGGCATCGGGTGCGTGATGTAAACTTGACTTCCCCAGCCAGAGCTTTTCCTCTCCTTTGTGGCTTCTGTTCAACAGACCTAGAAACTGTCCATGAGAAATTCAGTGTGCCTCCTATTCCCACAAGAGAACGGCTGTATGGGGCAGCCTCCATTCCATGTTTGTTTGATTTTTTAATTAAGAAACATCACCACTCTATAAAAGTGTAGGGGGTAGGGAAATCCCCCAGAGAAACACTGAACAAATAACACAGCATTTGCCGAAAGATGACATTTAATCCAATTTAACCTATAGGTCTACAAATTGTTCCCTTTCAGCCCTGTTTCTCAGATGCTTTTGTTTCCAGTTTTTAGAATAATATGTATACAAGCAATATATCCTGACTGTATGAGAAGCACATTTATACATATTTATATACACACCCCTTCATACTGATACTTGCAGAAAATCCCATCAGCCCAAGAGAGACAGCATTTAGGAGGAAATTTTCAGCACCACAGACATGGATTTAGTTATATACTTTTCACGATCATCAGTGGGATGTGAGTTATTCCCTCTGTGCTGAGAATATTTGGCTTTGACTTCAAACAACATAGAAATATATCAACCTCAATATAATTTATATTCTCCTCAAAAGGAACCTAAAATGCTCTAAGCCTTTGCTGAGGCATCTGATGTTCCAGTCCCCTCTGTTGCACTCTACGATCGGCTGTTTTATTTCACTTGCGATCCTTGCTTTCCTATGATTTTTCAGACAAAGAAACAAAATGTCTGCTATACTCTGAGTATAAACACAGCTGACTTGTTCTCCCCAAAGTATTGATTTTATGCACTTTTAAAATAACTATTTTCATTCTGTTTGCATAATCAGCTGGGGCATTGTTCCTCTACATTTGCAGAAACACAGATGGAATTGCTGATTTGGAGCCTTTGGAGAGATTTTACAGTATTCTCCAGAATCTAAGCTTCTATTAAAATAAGGTTTCAAGCACTTCTGGTTGTGAAGATAGCCTGGACAATGTAAATTGATGCATGGTTATCTTGTTGAGTCCACAACCAGACAGACAGACGCAATAGCACCAAGGGAGCTGTGAACTTCCCCCACTTATTTTATTGGGTGTTTACTTTGGGGCCAGATGCTCCCCTCTGTTGTGCAGAATGGCATTAAATGACTGAGAAAAAGAGAGGAAAAGGAAATGGAAATAAAAAAGCAACAAAGAGGAGAAAAGGAGATCTCCACAGTCTCCTTCCCAGGGGGCCACAGATGCCCTCCCTTGCCAGTATTAGACTGCTGGAAGACTTGGGGCTGAGCCATGCATATGGTACATTTTTTCAAAAGACACTGTTTTCCAAAAGAATGCCACCCAAAAAGTTAGTGATGCTTCCAGCATAATTTACTGTTCCACTTATCTCTTGTACTCCTTTTATTATGTGGATGTCATATAGCCAAGGAAAAATGTATACATAGTGTGGTTTTTGATGACACTGCGGGAGGAGGACCCTTCCATTTAATGCCCCCTCATTTAAGCAATCCCAGTTTCCAAAGAACTTCAGGGTTTGCAGGCTCTGCCCTTCTGCAAGAAAGGTAAAACATTTTCCTTGTGGACTCTGCATTTTCCCATAAGACAACTCTTCACGTTAATAAAAATCAACTGCTGTATGACAAACCCCTATTTGTTATGTGTGGAAAGTAAAATCAAAAGCAGCATGACTGAATGCAACTTACAGCAACCGTATTACTTGATCCTTGAACCAGACTGGACAGAAATGGGCTATATCTTTTCAGCATCAAAGCTACGTAATCCTTTCAGCCCGAAGTGTTTCCTGAGTCACTCCTGCAAGCTGCTAATACAACCCATCCTCAAAATCCCACAACTTCCACCAGGACTAAAGCGAGGGTGACAGAGAAGGGGCACTACTTGGGAGGAGAGTGGAACCACAGACCTTATGTATTTGTAGTAACTACTGTGCAAGAAGGACTCCATATACCATTTTACACAGAACAGTCCTTCGTTGATGTAAATTTATTACGGAGAGTGATACCAAACGCGGATCCTGGCCCCAGGAGCCATGTTGTCTGGCTGCTCTCACACTCTTACTAAAATGCAGCTCTCACTAGCTTTAGTCCATTTTAGGGAACTTGCCCGTTTCATTAGCCAAAAGGAAACAATGGTAGACTGATAGCAAGCATCAGATGGGAAGGTCAAACAACCACAAGACTAACTATTTGGAGAGTGAAATTAAGATCTTGCTTATCACTACAACTTGTGATACAAATATGTATGCATACATATATACATCTCTCTCTACATACATAGATACTTTTATACTCACATATCTAAGAAGAGCTTACACCATGTTTTCTATCAAGACATATGGCCGTGACCTCCTATGTGGCTTAGGGAATGAAAAAAACAAAAAAAAAGGTTGGTTTATCGTGCTGCAGAACTACATTGTCTTCCCTGTGTCGTGTAGCTCAGCTGTAGCCTGCAACCAGAATGTTTATAACATATATTGGAACGAATACTATAAGAGCAATACAATCCTATGGACTAAAACACAATTTCCTTTAGGTCAACATGAGGCAAAACAGGAGGAGGGAACAAATAATAGGGAAATGAGAAAACAGATACAAGAAAGGCAGAGAGGCTCAAAAAGAGGAAAAAGAAGTTTAGGAATAAAACCAGAAAGCCTCATGTAACTAATCACATTACAATCACTGCAGAATTTCTCCATGGCTGCTACTTTATTCAGTGATATTTTATGGATGAATCACTATGAAAATATACGCACTCAAAAAATTCCAGTGCTGGCAGAGAAACAGACTTGATGTCCCAGGAAATGCCACAATACATCCAGGAACAAACAAAAATCATATGGCAACAATATGCTCAATATGCTTCTTCTCTACTTCCATAAGTGGAGTAAATCTGATTACCAAACAAGACCTCAAAATTTTTTCTATTTACCCTTTGCATTTCAAATAACTGAAAACATTACATAGAGACGTTAAATATTCTTTCTACTTTAACTTGTAAAAAATTACCGTCGCCCAAATACAATGCAAATAAATGTATTTCTTTACTTATTTTCAACTGCATTAAGGAAAGAAATTCTGCATGAAAGTTCAGCCTCACTATACCTCAAAATTTTGCAATTAATGTAATTCTGCAATATTTTTAATACCAACTAAAATTCCAGTATAGACTGCATGACGATTGAAAGTTATTAGACAGGAGTATGCTTTTCTTTATGGAATATGATTGCATTCAACCAATTTAAACACAGGATAAACTACATGCACCTGATCCTGCCCTACTTTCACAGACATTACTTCCATGAGTGCTTAGAAAAAGTGCAAGATCCCAATCGATAACATTTGATCAGTAGACCTGAATTCTCTCAGCACCACAGACTTATTCACCCAAGTGAGTACCAAAATGCTGCTAGAAGGCAAAACTTAAAATGTCTATTGCAACAAATAGATATAGCTCTTCATACGATTGTCCATGGTGTAAAGAATCTTTCTGACTGCAATATCAATGACTTTAAACCACAGACTAAGACTTTAGACCTTTCGGTAGTGCCAACTCACTTGTTTTATATGCTATGATATATAGTCCTGGCTTTGAGCTCTCTCTCACTACTGATGCTTTTGATGCTTTGTTCTCTTTTTAGTTTAGGATGGAAAATAACAAATAATGCTGAGTTCTCTTCTTACTCTTGAATTCTTCTGATGTCTATCTTCAGAACTCTTCTAACATCCAATTTATGTCATTCTTTTTCTTTCTTATGCTGTGAATTTGAAATGAAAGAAGCTAACATAATATCCTAAGATCTACGGACGATTGAAATGGCCTTCGGAGTAAACTTCAGAGTTATTTCGTAAAACTATCTTGCCTGAATAGAAACTGAAAAATTGCTTTTCAATAGATAATGCAACTACTCTTGAAATTCTTCTTGGATGAAGTTATTGCCATAGGGGACACTCTAATGATAATAAAGTATATGGTGCAAAAGTCTTAAGAGCAGTTCAGATGGGTTATTTTGTTAGTATTTGCAAGGCACAATTCAAATTCATTCTCAAACATTTATGTGCCTTCTCTCGACTAATTCTTTATTATAAAATGGCTAAAAACCCTTAAGTTTGTTAATAAGAGAAGCTGAGATCTGCTGTGCTGACTGGCCTGCAATGCTACTCTCACGTTACTCTGTCATATAATTCCTCTTAAAACATCACATCAGAACTCCTAAGACCTCTTACATTAGTTAATTAAGGACCCGATTCAATCTTCTATCAGGACTGAGCAAAATGCATAGTCACATATTTAAATCTCATTTAGCTCAGTGGAACTTTCAAATATATTTCAAGTTCAGCACAAAGCTTAAAAGCTGCAGTGCGTAGAGTCCCTTGAGATGATCTCTACATCACTGCTCAGTGCACAACCCGTACACACATTACATGATTAACTGCAACTTTTCTTAAGTTGAGGTAGCCATCCTATCCTTACCCCAGCCCCCCTCCTCACATTCAGCCTCTAGTCCCTGTACTGCATTGACCTGTTCTCTCTAATTCATAACGCAATGGGCATGAATCTTCCATGTGTTATCTGAAGTAATGCAGGACTACAGCAATGTACTAGCAGTGCTTTCCAGGGACTTCTGCCAAGCAACATACGTAGTAGGCACACTGCTAGGTTCAAATTCTGTGGATAATGATGTAATTTTTTGAGCCCGAGGAAACAGAAATCTTCTGTTGTTGGGTGCCATAAGCTGTCCAGCCCTCCCTACTTTGTGCAGATTCATGGGAAATCAAGATACACACATTGAAAAGTATCCATTTTATTACTCTCACAAGAGACCTACTGGTTTGTCTTCCTTTGTTCTGTGTCTGCTAAAGAACAGTTATTTAAACTTTATGAAAAGTGGATGGCCTTGGCCTTCTATATAGTTTATTTTGTCTATAAATGTTGTATTTCAGATTCTGTTTTCCCTAGTTTATCGCTTGCTAGCTGAGCTATGTTAGTCATTCCTTTCAATGAATGCTGATGATATTTCTTCTTTTTCTGTGTTACAAGAAACACTACTTCCCGGTAGCATGCAGCAGACCTAATATCCCTCCTATTTAGTTTGCTTTTTCAAATATTGTGATTGTATTAGCCTAAAATGCAAAGTATGCATTTACCTTTTTCTTTGCTGAAATGCTATTACTCCAACCTATCTTAATGCCAAGGAATTAATGTAAACTTTAAGGGTTTTGGCAATAGCTACATAATCCTCCTCTTTTTGGTAAAAACAGGAGGTGTCCTTTCTTCTTTTTTCCTTTCTTAAGTACTCCTGAGGAGTTATTAATTAATTTGTAGTTTGTATTTCTCTGATATATGCAGTTCTACAGGGAATTTCACGCGCTCTCCTGTTTATTGAAGTGCCAGTAAGAGCATCTAGGGAAGTTAATGACTTTCCTCAGCAAGATGAAAAGCTCATTTTCTTAGACCTTCTCCTACAGAGTTTGTCCTTTCCACTTTCACTTTAGCTTTTCTAGCATTTCACCACTATTGAGCATGTAGAAAACTCCTGCCTGCCGAAACAGTGACAGGTCTGGATTAGCTACTTTCTGTTAACAGATATCATTTTAATCTCCCTTTTCCAAGCCTTAATGACTTTACCAGGCTCAGTTTACTTAATGTAGGCTTGTCTGTCTAGCCAGAGTGAAACACTGGTGAAATCACACTGTAACCACAGGTTCTTCTCAAGTCCTTGAGGACTGCTCCATGCACTTCTTCCCCCCCCTTTTTTTTCCTCCTGAGAAGATATTAGAAAAATATTGTTCATTTACATTTGTCTCATTTAAACAAGGTGCCAATCTTCTAGAGATATTTGTGACCTTTCTAATTGGGATGTTTAGAATACCTTCAAGAGAACACCTTTCCAATATGAAAACTTTGGGGCTTAAAAATATTGTTTGCCACTCTGCATTTTGTATTTTTTACTCAAAAACAACAAAGGGCGTTATTCTCTGCACCTCTGGATTTTAAGAAGCAAATAATCTTCTACCAGTGTCAAAAACCCTCTTGGTAGAGGTCAGCTAGGGTTGTGCCAGGAAGTTTTTAGCAGTGTTCAGACCCATTTTTTTCTCAACTTCCTCCAGAACACACACAAGAAAGAACAGTATCCATCTTTGCATACAGCAAGCCCAGAGATGTTAATGTCTGCCACTATGCTGTGTTACTAACTTGTAACAGACTGAAGAACTCTGTGGCCCAATAACGTCAATTTAAATTCTGGAAATTATAAAGACTGTTAGAGTGCTATTATCATGACAAAGCAAATGGAATGATCCAGGTATCTACAGGCCCTGTAGTATATCATTAAGCGATAGGAAAGCTGGTACAGGATTCATTTGACAGATAAGATGAATATCTAAAGCATGCCATTCAATGTATTTTTTCTGGAAAACAAATCTTCTTGGACAAACCCTTCAAGATGACAAGTTCAGGTACTAGAAGAAACTATGGAGGAATAGAATGAATTGATTTACACTAGCTAGTGAATCATTCTTTTTTTTTTTTTTTCCTAAGTGGCACTGAATGTCAACAGAACATACACCACAAGTAAGTAATGGCTATCAAGCAACATAATGATAAACATAAATGAGGAATCACTACTGAATGGTGACCCTTATAAGGGATTCCTCCAGAGACCAAGACAGTAGCCAGTATTAGTCATGTTTTCATCAGTATTCTGAAAGTAAATGGCAATGATCAGCTGTATGACAATTTTTGCAGATAGCACAGAGACTGATATGGTTAAAAAACATGTGGACAGGACTTAGCCCTGCCAGGTCACTTAGCGATTGGGACCAAATGTGTTATAGAACTACATACAATGACAGGGAGAAGGATGACTGGAAAATTGATGAGTTTGTGCTCAAAACCACTGCATCTGAAAACAATGGAGATGTTATGCTGACCTCAAAATTAATTCCCAGCATAGTACCTAATCCTTCTGTGTTTCACTAGGTAGACTAATATGAGAGTAGCATGGAATAACCTTGTTGCCAGCTTTTTAGAAGTACATTGAAGGAAGCAGAGAAACGAGACTGTGGAGACAGGTGGAAAATATGTGATAATGATTAACTCAATTTGCTTCACTTATCAGATTTAAAACTGATAGACTGAAGGAAAATATCTTGTATGAACGAGCTCTCTTGTATAGCAGAGGAAGATGGAATTTGAAAAAGAACCCAGAGAAATTCAAATATGCCTGGGTGAAGTCAATCACACACTGGGACAAACTATTAAAGGAACAGAGTATTCTTCAGTTCTGACATCTCCAAATCAAGAAAATATTCCTGCCTGAAAACCATGCAGTTACACAGCTAGCACAGGGATAAAAGGATAAAATTCAGTAACTTGTGATAGAAGTCAAAAGAACTGACATAAAAATCCTAAATACAATGATGCTCAAACTTTTACACAACCATTCTTTAATAAGCTTACTTTGAGTAAGACTTTAAAAATTCCTTGTAATACATCTCGCTGTAAAATTATACATTCTAATTGGAATGGATGCTCCAGGAGAATGAAAGAAGAGAGAAGACTTCTATTGACAAAGTCCCAAAAGTATCAGCTTAGCCTTTGAACCCAATACCACTATGGAGAGAAAACCCCTGATGCAGGGGATAAAAATCTTTAGAAGAATGGAGAAACCATATTCCCCATTCTCTTGGAATTGTTATAGACAGGTATAAGTCTAACTGTTTAATATACATACCTTTAACTGAAAAGAGAATTGCCCAACAGGCATGTACACACACATATATTTGATTAATACTACCATCTGTCGTGTAATTTATGAAAAATATTCAAGATATGAAAACGTAAGTAAACAGCATGTTTAACATTTAATTTACTTCATTTCTCTTAAAGCATCCTGGAATCATCAAAACATACAAGGTCATACTGAATCAAAGGACATCATCTGCTTGTTCAAAATGTCATTATGGAAGAATCAGGAAAAAGCAGCTGTATTACAAGTCACCTTTACAGCTCTCGCAAACAAACTATTAATGGAGACAGTCAGTCCTTTACAGCGCATTACAGGACCAAGGTCACCTGGGAAACCATAAGGCCTCATTGGCTGCCCCCAAGACCAATTTGATTAGTCCCAGTAACCTCCCGCCCTTGCCAAGGGGCTAATGGAAAATCCAGTTTTTCAGCAATTTTTCTACTAAACTGGTGTTCATGCTTTTCAGATGAACATTTATACAAACTAAAGTGTCTGAGATTCATCTGAAGCACTTAGTTTCAATTACTGTACAGTGTTCACTACCGTCTATTGGAATGACCATGAGCATTATAATTAGGCCACTAATCACAAATTCTCTGCATATAAAGACAGTCTGAACTTGAAGGTTTTGTAAAGATTCATGTCTGTTTAAGAAGAGTGTAACTTTGGCATACTAACTTTTAATTGTCTAATTCCTTCTGACTGCCATAAATCAGGTGATAGGAACATATCAGCAGAAAATAAGTTTTCTTGGAAATAACCTGTAATCACATGCCAGACACTTTAAAGCACTCTCTTTAGAATACAAATAGAGTAAAACCATGCTTTCAATATATGCACGAATTCTGAAGTCTGTGTGTTTTCTCTGTACGGAATGTTCCGTCATATTCCCATAAAAGCAAGCAGTTTGACCTCCTAAAACATAATTAGCTTCCTACAAAAAACAAATTACATATATAATATGAAATGTGTGAGAATCCAGCGTGGTTTCTTTCTATATCTTTACTATTTTTAAGTAACCAGCTACGGTAGAAAGCTGGAGAACATTTCACCGCAACTACAGGTTATATTAAACTTCCAGACTGGAGGAACCTCATAAAATAAGGTGATATAGAAAACGGGGGAAAAAAAAAATCTCTAGGTTGTAATCATTTCTTCCACACAGAAGTATTTGGTTTCAGTTTCTCTTTATCACATCCCGCATACTGGTGAATGAGCAGGACTAGGTTCCTTCTGTATTTGCCACAAGCCCTTTGAAGATATTACGCTCATTTGGCACAAATCTCTGAAAAGTCCCATGATTTTCCTCCCATGTTGATCATAGTAAAAAGATGGCATTTTTACCATCATTTTCTCAGTAGAATTCTACAAATTCTCAATGCATAAATTGTTGTGTTTTATTTTACGATTTTTCTTTTTTTTTTTACTTGCAAGAAAGAAGCTAATTCTGCATAATGGTGAGATAGCACACACCCGCTTTTATGGACTTTCTGTGTAACTCCTAAATCTGTCCCCAAATCTGAGTATAGCCTGGCGCATCTCATCTAACTTTATGTTGCTGCAGTCTCCTGAGCTGTAAAGAATAAACCATAGTTTCATACCAAAAACTGATGAGAGGATATTAGTTATGTTTAACGGTTTGTCTTTCTGTTCTTTAAAGCTGTTTCCACTTAAAAATGTTCAGATGCGTATACCTCTAAAGATAACCGAGCTGTGAGTTCAGACAATGAAATAAACATTTTCTCTGTAATGCTTAAAGCTGAAAGGAAATGCAGTTTTACAAATTGCTATAAAATAGTTTTATTCAAAATGCTGTACCATCATTTTAAAGTTTTAATTATACAAAAAACATGCAATCTTCAAATATGCATGTATTTAATGGGAACGATTCCCCTTAATTTCATTATTTTATGGATATAGAAAGTGCTTTTCTCTGAGTAAGGCTAGAATAACCATAGTCATACATACTTTTCGCTCTAATTGTCTGCAAAGTTGAAATGAAGGAACAACTATCTTTAATTCTCTATGCCTTTTTAATAACTTGTTCTACTTCCAAGATAGCTTCCTTGCATTTTTCTCCACAGCATTTCATTTGGTTTCAGTTAAGAAATTCTTTAAAACCTCTACACCTACCTTCAAATATACTAAATTTAAAACAAAGACTTTGTGTTGTAATAAAAATGTATCAACTGCTTCAGTATATGGTATTCATCTGTAAGCTCATCTGCTTCTAGTGCATATTTAAATACTTTCTATGCCCTCATCGCTGCTCCATCCAAACTCATCACACCTTCCTTCTGGTGTCACAACAATGTGCTCTCAGTGCATGGGAAATTAGTGCATGAACTAGTCAAGAACTGAATTAACTTCACCAATCTTGGTGTGGTGCCTAATCCACCGGGCAAGCTTCCTTCCCATCACACTACTACTACTTCTTTCTTCTCACCATTCAATTATCTCTCTTAATTTGGCAATAGCAGGCCATGCACTTTCAAATGAGAATTCAACTCTACAGAGGATGCCATAGGCAAAGAAAAAAGCACAATGAAAAGCTACAGGAAATATAGATTACAAGTGTGCTTAGCATACCTGCAAAAGTTCCACAAATGTAATTCTGTAATGAAACAAATTTAAAACACTTCCTTCAAAGTTCAGAAAGCGCTCTGTCAGTTAATGCCTCTTCATCTACTCCTTCATAGATGACAGCAGGTTTGAGGAAAGAAACAAAGTGTTTTTCATCAGTACTCCTCATCTGACCATCATTATACAGGAACCTAGCAGAAACAAGTCATCCCTACTTTCCACAAAAATAAAATTTATGACAAATGTATCTTTAAGACATTTTCTTCATTAGTTTTCATCAATATCTCACTACTTAGGAGTTGCTACAACCCTCTGTTCTCTAGAGATTTAATGCTAGAAGGTGCTGAACATTCAGTTCTCAGTGATGGAAATGGGAGTTGACGGCTCTCAGCAGCTCATCGCATTAGACAGTAGGGATTGCTCACAAAAAGAATGACAGCCATACCTGAAAAATGTTAAGCAAGGTCCTAACAGCTCAGTTACTGGCTGGCATGCACCCAGAATTGGACAACAGATTGATGAAGACAAAGTAAGCCTCGCATTTTATGCTTACTTAAAAAGCATGGCTTTTTTTAAAAAAAAAAAAAAAAAAAAAAAGCCTATGCGTTTTATGCCTACTTAAGAGGCATTGCATTTTAAAGCTATGCTTATTTTAAATCATTTATATTGTTTCCACTTATCCACAATCTATTCTGAGACAATGAGCATGGTGATACCAAGTTGTCTATTAGAGCTACTCAGAGGCATAGTTTCTGTTCATAGCACGATGCAAAGAATGTTTACAACAACGACATCTTAAGTTAAGATATACCAGTCTACAGTACTTCTGAGAAGTTTTCACATTATAATATTTTAGGTATATGAAGTTCTGTTTAATATTTCCTATTATATCTTATATTTGCATTAAACCAGTCTCATTTCCTCACAAAAAAATCCAGTAGGAAGCATGGTCATGCTACAGCTAGTATATAATTATACTTCAGATTTAAACTTCTTGGATGGAAAAAGATGCATAGTCCAAGTCTCATGGCAGTTCTACACTGCCTTAATCAAACTGATCCATCCTCAACATTTTATATCAGTTTTACACCAGCATAATTTAATTGAGTTCAATGGTTATTATTATTTACACCTAAATAAGGAATCAGGCCCACAGCATTTCTTTCCACGACTCAAATACGTTGCGCAAGGATACTTTCAATTCCATGTGTTGTTTTTACGCAGATACATGACACACTTTTAACAGTTATGCATGTGACAGGAACTGATGCCATTTAATCTGGGTTGTTTTTTTTCCCTCCAAAGGCAAGGACATTTGGACTGTTTAAGGCAGTCACATCAGAGTATAGCATGATCTCTACTTGTAAGAAATTTCAATTAGTTATTCTTTGCTTTCAGGTACCGTAGCCACTAAAGCAATTTAACTTTAATTCCATCTGACTTCAGTTGTGTTCAAATTATAGTAAAAAGGAAGAAGACAACAAGCTGTAAATATGAAAAGAGACAGAAAATCATTGAGAATCTTGCCTTTATGAATATTTGATGAAGAAAGGTTAGATCTACTGCTGGTAAATTACAAGAAATTATGTCCATCATGTGACTCTGTCAGCAAAGGTTAATACAAATAGGTTTGGATTTAGTTGAGATGACAACGAGGATTAAAAAAGATTTGTCCTGTCCTCGCTGCAATTAGTTTTTCTCCTATTATTATTGTAACAGAGTTTACCGTTAGGATTATGGTAACAGAACTACTGCTCAATGAAATCATTTTGTTTTTCATAACACTGTGGCAGTTTTGCAATAAATTTTTCATCTCTGCTAATCTAGCTCTTTATTGCGCATTTGCTGAAGTAGAGATACAATCATTAACCCATTTCTTGCTGTAATAGGTCTTCTTTTGACTGATGGGAATTTTGGGCTGCAACAAGGCTCAGAGGCTGCCCTACCAGCGTACGGCAGCAAGGGAGGAGCTGTTGATTAGGTGGGACGTCACACAAGACCCTTTAGACAAAACTAGTGATGACATCTGATCTTGTCTGCAGTAACAGCTCTTCTGTGCTTGTGGTGATGGAAAATGGGAAATCTGGAAGTTATAATGTACACCTGTGCACACCAGTAAAAAGGAAGAGGTCTTGAAAATCACACCCTTCCTCTCACATTGTAACTGCTTCAAAGCACAAGCTAAAGTGGATTGAAAACTTCATAATATTTTCCATAGCAAGAATTTGTTCATAAAACAGCTATCCACTATCAACTTTTGCATATGTCTATGCAAAAGAAATCAGAAGCTTACGTGAAGTTAGGTTTTCTTCCAAGATGCATTTAAAATTTTGACTTCTAAGTTCAAATGTTACATTTGTTTCCGTTCTGATAAATTATTGACATAAGTGCAAAATTTTGCTATCCTGGAGTCCATATTTTCTTTGCCTACTTTTGAGTTTGAATATACGCTTTTAAGAATACATGTTGTAAATGATGCAGAAATTTAATTCAGACTTTTTTAATGTCTGATAAAAATAAAACTTTTTGTGTAATCTCTTCTGATAAGAATATAAATTAAAACTCTAAAAGTACATAGTGTATTAGTAGGGGTACACAGAATTGCTAGAAAGTGTTAAAAGTGACTAGCAAATGACTAATTGGAATTGGCATGCACAGCACAATTGATGGCAAGCAGTCATACTTTGGTGGTGTCCACTGAGAGTTACTTCTGCAGTTACATATACTTCTTCCACACTTAACGCCACGTTCAAAGAAGGAAATTTAACACGTCAGGAAGCTTGCTAGATTATCAGAACATCTAATCAATATCATTGACAATAATTCTGTCTAAAAGCATTGGGCCAACCCTAAGTAAGATACGGAAACAGACATTCAGGGCCTTTGCCAATACATTACCTTTGACCCAGTGTTTCCACTCCATGCCCAAGAGGCAGCGTGGCTTCCTTTCCTGAGCTCTTCCACCTAACTGCTTTCCAGCTGCCTAGTTTAATAAAATGCACCCTTCACGGTAGCGTTGACCCAGCTGAAAACAAAACAAATAAAAACCCAAAAACCCCACTAGTGCCACAGCCTCTGAGGCATGAGAAGCAGTGATTCAGGTCACCCCTGCTGCAGCCATCTTATCAGTTGCATAGATTGGACTTGTGTAAATCTCAGCAATGTGCTCAACATTATGGGACTCAGTGGGATACAAATGGCTTCTTCATGTACTAGACTTGCTCACAGAGATTTAAGTTACCTGTGGAGCAACTTCCCCACTCTCTGACACACACCTGGTGGTCCTGAAAGACATCATAACAAATTTCCACTCGCCAGATTTAATGCTCTAAAAAGCACCCGGATTTTATTGCTGAAGTTGAAGTTAACTCCGAAAGACAGAAAGATGAGGATGTATATGTTTCGAAATACCTCAGGTAGCATTAGGGAAATGAAGTGCAATGGAAAAAACATTAAACTCATAGTATATGCAACGTATCAAGTTTGACTGTTGTTTCCATGTACTGGTAATGGCCATCTATCTTCCAGAAAAAAAAGAAAAAAAAGAAAAAAGTGATCAGGCTGTTCTGAAAAGAAACATCCCAAAGCACAAATGTACTACACAGGAGTCATGAATCAGTATATTAACTTTTAAACATGTTGGCTGCTATAAAAAAAAAAAATCAGAAAGGAGTACAACAAGGAGAGTCACATCTATTAGCTAAAATATGCACATAACCCTTAGGAAAAGAATTACATGTCATCAGGGCAGGAAAAATGATTTTGTCATGTTACCAACTGACTTGATTGTGTGTTTAGCCCTGAGACCAGGCAGCCTGTGAGAAAATTCTTCTATGCACCATTGCAAGGCAATCTATGGAGCACAGGTTATTTTAAGGACATGATCCACATTCCACAGCTGCACCAGTCACTGAATTCTGTAACTTTTAAATAAAAATGTGAGTATCACTTTATGATTGCCCAAACTGTCACTTTTTCAAAGACTACCAAATGAGTCCCCAGAGACAGAGTTCTTTAACTTAAGAGTATCTTTTTACAGTGATATCAAAGTGGAAAAAAAAAAAAAAAGACACCTGAGGCCTTCAGCTTTAAAGACAACATAATGAGATCAGAGATTCTGCCCACAAAGAAATTAACTTATGGCTGATTAAGGAAAGTAACCTTAAATAGTAGGCATATTGCCAAGAACAGGATACTGTAACAAATGGGTAGAAAATAACAGGCAGCTTTCAAAGAGCTAGAGCATAGCAGCCTAGAAGAGAAATTTGAGCAGGATACCGCTTGCAAATTTGATCCCAGATTCTTGCAATGACAAAATAAGTCATATTTGCTTTAAAGTCCTCTACAAATTCCCCCTTCTATGTATGCTATAAGAATGTAGATAATGGATTTAATTAATTACTGGTGAAAAAACAGTACTATATCTATTTTGTCTAGAATAAAAATTTTGCTTGTTGTTATGGGAATTACCAGAAAAAAAAAAAATGTACTTGCTAGGCTCTATGAACCCTAAAGGTCCTCAGCTGCACTCATAATTTGCCCCATTTTATGTCAGCAGTATCTTTTGTCTATTGCTGTAATTCATGTTAAGTATCTTAGGACTCATTCAATTACTATTGCTCCCTCTTCTCTTTGGTTGGCATAAGATGAAACCCCAAAAGAATGAGCTTCCAAAAGACACCTAGCTGGTCTTTTTGACCTTTTCGCTACCTCTTCTGGCCTGGAACATGCTTGGTTTCATGTTCATACACTTGCTTCTTTACCAGCCTCCCACAGTTCCTTATTACATTTTAGTATATCAATCATTCTCTGGTCCACCCAAAAACGTGCCTTAGTAATTTATTCCACAGGATTGCTCAATTTCCTTTATCATAAGTGCTGAGACCTCAAATATATGTAAAACAATAGGTTTTTTGTTTTCTTTTTAATTAGCTTTGCATATCTTCAGCTCGTTTTATCTTGGTAATTGAACCCAAAACTTCTCAAAAGATAAAAGTGAGAGGCAAACACCCATTGTTGCTTGGATTGTGCCTTATTTTCTTCTCCTTAAGTTGTTACTAGTAATTAATGCTTCTAGGTACATAAACTATATAGTATGATTATCATTATGAACTGTTTGTAAGTTTGTCTGGGTTCTTATGTTGCCTCACCTGATAAAACTAGTTTCATCTTTACCTATCTGGATGACATTTTACTTGCCATTTTCACCTGCCTATATTTCTTTAAAATAATAACATCACAAGCTGTCCAAAAGCTGGTTGGAGGTCATTTGTGTACTCTTTTTCCAAGCCCCACACTGATATGAAATAACAAAAAGACTTCATTTATAGTGGACATAGGGTTTTTTCCTAATATTTTCTTACTGTATCTGCCAAATATTAAGCAAGCTTGTGGATTAGCATCAAAGAAAGAATCCCATAGGCTGTAATAAGGACTGATATGCAGTGGTACTTTACATGCCCTTCTTTTTTCAATTGCAACCTAATTTTCAGCTGTTTAAATTTATTTTAGATCTCCAAATTCTATCTTTAAAAGTCTTCATACTTCCACTTAAAGTCTTCAAACAAAACTTACCCTTTGCTACTGTTAATAATTCAGCAGAAGTGTTTTCAACACTTTGTGTTCTGTTGTACCTGAGCACTTTCACTGCCCCTTGGATTTCTTCATGATTTGCTCAGTTGTCTATAAAATAGTAGGGTTTTGGTCACCTGTAATAATCTCAGCATCAGGCAGCTCATTAAAGCACCATTTTTGTCTTTCTGTAACTAGACTTTAACTATAACTTCTACAAGTAAGGTTTTTGTCTTCATCCTTTTTGTATGGTATACAAACACCACCATGTTTTGCTCTTCATTGCTGCACTTCTCATCTTTTACCTGTTTTTATTTCTGATTATCTACCTCTCACTCTGCTTAACCTTCTCTCAATAATGTTTCAATCCCTCAAACCTGTTCTTAATTGCTACCCAGTGTTCTTGTCTGTTCTTTGTATCCAACAAAGAGTTTATTTTAAATCTGTTTCATTCACCACTTTCACCAAGAAAGGAGGACTAGAAACACTACATACTTCAAGCTTGTGTTGATAAAATGTCCTTGCTAAATTGAAGGAACATTGAGAGAAACGTTACGTGCAAACATGACTGTCTTGCAAGAGCCAAAATGGCTGAGCAACAGGTCACTGTACTAGGAAACCTACTCTCTTTTACAGTAGAGGAGAGGCTCCAAGGTACTCAGTTTGCAAACATTGGTGAAAAATTTTCTATTTAGAAATAGAAGGAAAACATCAGAGCACTAAATTAATCAAAATACACATTCTACTAAAGAATGAGCAAATGAAGTACAGTATACATTTAATGAAAAAATTAAACTGCTATGTTATAGTCTTCCAAAGTAGGATGTTCAAATTAACATATATGATGGTGATGTTAATCCAGAAAAGAAACAATGAAAACTCAACAGAAACAACCCAGTTAAAAAAAAATATTTTCATCAAATATATGGTACGTTTGTGAAGAATGTTATATATTCACATTACAAATAATCATAAGGTATTATGTATGTGCAGAAGGGGCTTAATGTCAACCACATTAACAATACACTTATCATTTCATGATAGTAATATTGATTACAGCAAAAATCTAGCAGATTAACTGCAGTTCAGATTTCTATCTTCTAGGAAGATGGCAACATGTGGATTTGCCACAGCAAACAGCTGAACAGACAAGCTGCCTAGATCATTTGTATCTACACATTAAGATACTTGGTCATGCAGTCTTTTAAAAGCTCGTATTTCTTTTCCCCTTCAAAAATAGTCAAAACAGAAAGTTTTTTTGGATGGAAAATCCGAGATTAAAAGAAAATCAAGACATTTTACTTAGGCATACTTAAGTATCTTGTCAACCTTGCACCTCAATAAACTGTTAACTCGATGCCACAAAATTTTGTATACTCTGGTTCTGACTCAACAAAGTCATTCACCATGCACTCATCTTCAGACATGGGTCTCAGCAGAATTACTGATTCTCTTACACAGAGATCCATACAGAGTGCATAAGTAGGCCTGGAATGTTTAGCAATCTGTGAAATGAAACACATGTGTAATATTGACATGAGTGTATACATAGAAATATTCATGACTACTATAGGAGGAGGTTAGAAGCTCTAGCTGCTGTCTGAAATCAGTAAAATTATCTATCGCAACAGAAACTGCTAAAAATCTGTATGTTATTAGAAAAGGATTTTCCTGAAATAAAATGAAATCATTTCAATATGACCAGGTGAGGACAGTAATTTCAATTGTCTGAAGGAATGGACAATGTGTTATACTATAAATCAGCTGGCTTTATCAGTGGCTGTCAGAAGAACTCAAGAGTTTGACATTATCAGGGGGGTTATATTCATCTCTCGGAATTGCTCATGTGTGGCTTTGTATTTGATAGTTCAAGAAGAAACCAGGCAACCATACACTGATTTTCATGCACTCCCTCTAAACCTAATGCTGGACACATGAATCTGATATAACCTGTAATACTATGACATGCTGACAATGAGCTTTTTCTCATCAATCTTATATCAGCTTCAGTGCTTAATTTCCTCTGTAAATGAATACTACGCAATTCTGTAAGAGCATATACTACTTGCCACATCTTATGAAAATTAGTGAAGTTAACATGAATAAAGTGACTAAGATGAGCAATGTTATACCATATGTCTTTTATATAACTAAAGTTTATTTTAAGGGGAAAAAAGTTTCATCCCTCACATTAAACCAACCCATTCAGAACTGAACCTAACAAACCTCCTACTCCAGGTCTTTGGAACACTGAATCTAGACTGATCTGAAGTATGTACTGGCACGCTCTTAATAGCGATTATTGTAAGTGAGCTCATGCTGCAAGCTATATGGACGCAATCTAGAATTGCTGTTATTTTAATCCTTCAAAGATGAAAACTTCAAAGTGCCAGTAAAAACTTGGCATGAATATGGCTATACATCACTTTTATGCTCCTGTAAGCCTAATGATTTAATTGCATTTCACCTACATAAAACCTAATTAAGCACCGAACAACCAAATGTTTTGTGCATGTGACTAAATGCAGTAGTTGCCTTTGTGATATAGGCACCTACAACCAACCATTGCAGGGAAAAAAAGATCATCCCAGGTTGAATGGACACCTACAAAGGTAAAAAGAACAACTGGTTGGGTGACTGGGGGCTTAGGACATAGTAGTTAATGGTTTGCAATCCACCAGGATGTCAGTAAGCAAGTAAAGAATCACAGAGGTCTATACTGGAACCCATCATTTTATGGCTTTATCAATGATATGGAGCAGGTAAAAGAGTGCATGCTCATGGGGTTTGTAGATGACAACAGACTTGGGGGACACACAACAACTAGTCAATATGCTCAAGGGCAGGGTTCCCATACAGACTGGAGGAATGGGGCATGGATCCTTACAAAATTTAACACAGGAAATGGCTAAGTCCTGCACACGGGAAGGAATAATGATATAGGACCAGCGGGGGTATAGCTCTGCCGAAAAGGCTGTGGAAGTCTTGGTAGACAGCAAGCTGCACATGAGCCAGTAGTCTCTCTTGGCAGCAAAGGCGGCCAACAGTACAAAGGGAAGCATGGCCAGCAGCTCAAAGGAAGTGATCTTTTCCCTCTACTCAACACTTTTTATATCACAACCAGATACTGTGTCCAGTTTGAGATTTTCCAATAAAAGACAGATATTGATCAACTGAAACAAGTTCAGCACAGCGCTGCTGAGATGGCTGAAGGCTGAAACATCTGCCCTGTGAGAAGAGGTTGAAGGCATGGGGCTTGTTTAGCCTGGAGAAATAGCAGCTTTAAAGGGGGCTTGCTAGCAGCTTCCTACTATCTATGAGGAGGTTAGCAAGAAAAGGGAGCCAGGCTCCTCAGTGCACTGCACAGGGGGAGGACAAGAGAGAATGGGCACAAACTGAAACAAGAGAGATTCTGACCAGAGATAAGAAAAAACTTTCTTCCCATGAGGACAGCCAAGTAGTGGAACAGGTTGCCTGAAGAAGTTGCGTAGTCTCCATCTTTGGAGATTTTCAAGCTCTGTCTGGTTAAAGCCCTGAGCAATCTGATCTGACCTCACCGATTATAATGCTTCAAGCAGGAGGTTGGCCTGGAGAACTCCTAAGGTCCCTTCCAACCTCACGTATTCTATAAACTGTGAACTGAAGTTTTTGACCTTGTTTTATTAAGGTATTTTAAATGCAGATTGTCTGTCTCTCTCCTGTCTCTTTTCAGAGATGTAATCTTGCATCTGCTTCCATAACAATAGACAACTGAAATTTATGTTGCAGCTAAAAACGTTGACTTGCTTCCAACTTCCCAAAGCAGGATGGGCAAGAAAAAAAGTAGAAAAACCAAACCTTTATTGACATAAACCAAGACAGAGTGGCTTAAGGTTTCCCAAGTATTAACATTATAATTAGGAAACAAGAGTTTTTGTTCCAACTCTGGGTTTCTCACAACATCCTGCCTTAACAGGATCTCTTGGAATTTGTGACTACTTTAAGCACAAATTGTTCTTCCAAAGAGATGTTGACTTTTGTGGTCTATTAAGCAAGCAATACAAAACTGTACAGTGACGCAAGCGCTGCAGGCTAAGCTGTACATAAATCAGCTCCTTTTCCCTACGGATTTTGTAAAAGTATAGACAGGATTAAAAGTAAACTTCAGTGTTTTAGCAATAAGTGGTCAGGAAACAAAAGCAATTCATACAAGTTTGCTCATTGTTGCATTTCCAGGTGAAAAGATATATGCCTACCTATAGAGATGGAGCAACTGCAAGGGGAAAAATACAGATAGCCGAGTCTCTTAGGGTGAATGAAAATCAACATTTCCATGCCTTTGGATTCTTCTTCCAGAGTAAGTATCTCCCACTTACAGAAGGCTGCTGGGGTAGCCCTGGCCAAAGACTCAGAAAAATCTACACTACTGTCTGTAGGAAAGAAGGGACAGGACAGACCTAACATGTGTGTACCAGCAGCCACAGCAGGGATTGCTTTAGTCTGCTACAGCCTCCAAGAAATGCTAACAGGCATATATCTGGGCTCAGATGGAAGGCAAAAAAAGTTAAAAAGAAATCTTCACAAGACAATGTTTTACAGAGCAGAAATTCCACAGAGGTTTTTGCTTATTTACTTTTAGATTGTGCTATTGTGTACTTTTTTCCTCATTGGTGTGGAATGACCTACCAAACCCTCTGCCGGAAGATCAAGTTCACCAATACTATAAGCAAATACAAGCAAATAACTAAACCCCACTCACATTAGTGAAAATTATGACTATCTTATTTCCAGAAAAGTTTTCTATGTCATTTTTTGGTTAACACACTGGATAGAAGGATAGTCATAGTTTACATTTGAACTGTACAGGTTATATACAAGTCAAGGAATTGGTGGATATGAAGTGTTTATTTTAGGATTCTATTCTGCAGTATTCCACATGAAAATTAACCTGGAAATTGCTAATATACTGACAGCAGCCAAGGGCTCAGCATAGGATTATTTCCCAAGTACCTAGGTTCTTAGAGACATTTTGCCCAATTACATTTATTACTGGTGGTCCCTATCTATTGAGAAAGCAGTCTTGTTTATGTTTCCACTAAATTTACTTAACAAGAAAGTTTCATGAAGCTTTAGTTTACTTTTTCCAAACATACTTCTTTCAGTTTGCAATGCCTCATATTGACATTACAGTTTTATTCTGCTGTTCTTATTCAGACAAGACTCCCACTTTGATACAGTGTTCAGAATTATATAGGAAGCACTTTCAGAATTAATCAGTCTCAGAGAGTAAACCACAAATTTTGGGAGAAATTATATTAATATGACAGCAAGATTAACCCTACACTTCTTTCCCCCAAAATACTGGATAACCATTATTTTTTAATGTAGACCTTACTTGAAAGTGTTCTTTGCTTTCTATTCAGATTTCAAAGTAACTCCAAACACTTGTGCCAGTTTTAGCAATTACCAGTGTTATTTCCTTCTAAAATAACCTACTTTATCTGACGTTACATAATGATACATGAGTTAGGATATCTATTATATGAAGGCAGTAAGGTCACTATCCATAAAAGACCAAGATGTCACGCTTCGTGAAATATTTTTGTATGCTCCATTCAGCGAAGCTGTAAACTGGTAAAGACATTATGGACCGAAATTTCAACTTCAAAAATAAGTCCTTTCCACTGGGAGCTCATGCTCAATTTGACAATTCATGAAATTTTATTTGGAGATTCTAATTGTTCAATTGATCTCTGCTAAATCTCAGTAATCAAAACAATAGTGTTGAGTGTTTGACAACTGCAATAAAATGTTAGTAATGTGTGTTGAAGTTAATTCTTGGAGGATTAAAAGGGAAAGCAAGAGACTTTCTTTTTAAAGTCTTTGACAATGAAAAGTTTTTCCACAGAACAAAAATAACTCTGCTTATAATGTAACTTCCATGTTCCAGCTTCTATTTCTCTCAGCCCGAAGCACTTTATAACATTGGTCCAAATAGTTTATGCTTTATGCTTGGAAGCACTTTCATTAACTATTTATGTAGGTACAGAAAGCAAGATTTGGTCCATGATAAATAATAAATCTTCAATAGATTTAGCTGGGATCTTTTCAATGAAACATGTTTTCCCCAGAAAATTCTGATTTCTTGAAACTGTAAAGGTTGGTGGAAAAGGTCAGTTTCAATTTATTAAACATTTCCAAAATATTTTGGAAAGACATTTCCTAACATATTCAAAACAAGTAATTTCCATTTGGAAATTTCAGCTAAATATACCCAGAAGAACTCCCAAAACTCATATACATTTTGGGAACATAAAATACTTTCATTAGCCTTTGTTAAAATGTCTTTTGAATTGAAGGTTACAGTAGATTTTTAATAATTTGACTTTTTGTCCTTATAGAAAATGTCTAAAACACTGACATTTTTCCTGAGACTCACATCTACCCTTTCTATCAATATCGATTACTGCTATCTACATTCTCCTGTGGAGATATAGGTGAATTACTTAAGATTACAAAGTAATTGGATTTTAGAACAGTGAGAAACAAAACCAGTCTGTTTTCCAGTAACATGCTGAAACTGTATTGCTCTTTACTTCTGTGAGTATAAACTACTAAAGCCTGAATCACAATGCAAAGGTGTGATGCAGGTCCTCTAAGCTAAGTGTATCCCTGAGCTTGTCAGAATACACTTACCAGTTTAGGTAACAGCAGTACATAGTATATGTCTTTGATCTTACAAAGTAAACTGAGACCTCAACAAGGTGATCAACACTATACAGCTATGCTTCACCAGTACCCAACTGCAGTTTACTTGAAGCCATCCAGGGTATGACTACCTAAAGTGAATTTCCAGTGCTGCACTGTAATTTAAAACAGTGGCTCCAATCAGCCCATCTGTAGATGAAATAAGAAGGGACACATAGAGCTTTTCCCCCATTATTCCAATTACTGGTAAAGAACTGGACCAAGCCCGTTCTGGCTATTTGCTCTGTTCTCTAATCACAGTAAGTGCTCAGAACCTAAGCAAAGGAGCAGACCGAAGCTAAGCAAAAAAATCCAAGCCAGACATGGAACAGAAAGAATATCGCATAGATGCCAAGACTGTGTAATTGAGCAAGCCCTATCAAACTAAGGAACAAGTCCTGTCCTGTCCTGTCCTGTCCCACCCCCCCCCGTCTGCTGCTAAAACCTACAGCAGCTTTCTGCCTTAGTCATTCAGCCTTCCATAGATCTGTCAGGCAAGCGTTTCTGTGCCTACTCTGATTCCCCACCAAATACAAAATCCAGTTCTAGGTCTGTTCTGAGACAAAACCCTTCTAAGGATATTACCAGCCACCTGGGTGATTCCCAGGATCTCCCACAGCAGCAATCCCAAAGTGATGAAGTTATTGGGGTTAAATAAACAGATGAAATTCAGAAGGGAAGAAAAGGAGACTTCTGCAACAAGGTAGTCTACCTTGTCCTGCACAATTCCAAAATTTGGCTAGTAACTTCTCATGCATGATACATATTACATATTTATAACATAAATATTACTATTACCCATGATAGCAAACAGAAGAACCTATTATTTGCACGTAAACAGATTCTGGAAAAAAAAAAAGAGAGTTCTATGATATGCTCTCAGAGATGGCTTAAAGAAGAAGAACTTAAAAAAACTTTTTCTTTGTGATTTAATTTTAGCATTTATACAGTTACAAATAACCTGAGGCATTCAGAACTGCCATGCTAAGGTATCGTAAAGGCTGAGTCAGGACTTACTGCTGCCATCAAAGACCCTGAAAAGTAATCAGAACACAGTCATTTGTCCTTTGGATGTTGTTTTGGTACTAGCTCATTTAACAGGGTGCAGGGAACCCAACAAAATCAGTATCTCTGCCAAGGTAAAGTTGAGGGTTTGGCTTAGATTAACAAAGCATGACAGCAGATACATAAATTTAACTAAACACAAAAGTCTCAGCTGAGCTAGAACTTTAAAAAAGCCTAAGTCGAGAAATATTCCTTTTATATAAAAAAAAGGGAGGAAAAAAAGTAGCAATTTTGTCACGGGAGGATTTTCTGAGCCCTCCCTTCACAATGGCAACAAAGAACCCACTGGCACTCACTAGGAGACCACCCACAGTACATACAGTATATTGGAAATGTCAAGAAAGAGCTGCATGTGAAAATAAAGAATATATGCCCTATTTCCTATGAAACACTTCAATATGGCATGCATAATGTTTTAAAATTTTCCACTGAAATATTGGCAGTTAGTCTGGACCAATCTGGATTGTCACTCAAATGTCAAGACAGAAGGAGAAAATGCCAGGCTAGGTTTTTCCCTTTGCTTTATACTTACCTGTAATTTTACTGTCAGTCACCACCTCTTTCTTGCTACTAATGGTAACCCCTAAAAATCTGAGAGGCAGCATGAGCATTTCTAAAACCAGCAACTCAGCCTACCCAGGGGTGGGCAAGCAGATGGGTACATTACTCTTGTGTGACCTCCTGGCAGCCAGTCCCCACAGGTCTGAGCTGTCAGATTCCCACTTTCAACACAGAAACTCATTTCTGGAATTGTAAAATAAGGTACTACATGCCACATTGCTATCACACTGGTGTATGAAGGAAGGGACTTCTCTCCACAAATAAGATGAGAAAGAGCTGACAAACAAGGGCCCATGCAGGTATACGAATGTAGCCAGACAGTCCAATTCTTCAGCAGTCAGAATGTTGTTACCAAACTATTTTCCTGAGAGAAATCTTCAGAGAGGCAGTGGTGGGATGCTTTTATCAGATACACATAAAATAATACTAGGTCATGCAGCAAACTCCACAAGCTGAAGCTGCAAGGTACAAATATGACATCATATTATAAAAAAATCCTGGTTATTTTATTTTCCAGTACGGAAAAAAAACCCAAATACAAAAGCGTGGACATAAAATATGCAGGTCATCTGTGTTAATTTGCTGCTCTGACACGAACCTCTAGATTTTAACATAGAAATGCAGAGCACAACTTTCTAACGTTCGCTGGTAAACAGCTGCTTTACGAATAACTGGAAGAAAACCTTTATGCTTGGTCACACCACCAGCAGGAGACAACTGGCTTTACTCATGTAATACAGGGAATTGCAGCCAGTACTTCATTAAAACACAAGACAGTTTGGCAGACATGGATGCTGAACATTGCTTACTGTTCACATCTGTGGGTAAATGACAGCAGGCTGAAACTGTTGCCTTCCACTAAAGAGCAAGTACATGATCCAGTGCAGTTAATCAATAAGATAATGGAAGGGATCAATAGCAAAGATTTTTAGGAGGTCTTAATTAAACAAACACTTGCAGATACAAATGATGTCTTCAATCTATTGATGGTACCAGGGTGAGGGGTTAAACACGAACAAAACCATCAACTTTATTTTACCAGCATGTATTTCTCTAAAGTACCATATATCCTCTTGGCCTCTGCATTGGCCCATCACTGCATCCCTACTCATTTTTACCACCATGTTACACAGGCAAATTAGCTCATAACAAAGGAAAAAAAAAAATTACTGAACAATTCAAGATGTGATGACAACGTAGATAAAAGTCACTATTATTCACTGCTATTTCTTCTCAGTGAAAGGTGTGACTACCTAGCCAGAAGTCCTAATAAAGTCAGTTTCCAGCTACAAGGTGTGCAATTAGAATAATTAAAGAACACCTAAATTGATGGACCCATTAATGCTGAAGATCTCCAGTGGGCCTTCTGCACAAACATGGTAAGTCGATATTTTTGATTCCCCCAATGGTTCTGTGCTAGGCACTGTTTTAAAGAGACATCAATCTATGATGTCAGCATTTATCTAATGAACCTTCAAAAATCAATGTCAAGATGGCCTGCTACATGTATGCACCCAATTTGTCTGTTCTCTAAGGGATACTAGATAAAAAAAAAAAAAACATTATAAGAGCAGTGAAAACTGACTGTGACCACTCTACCTGACCTTGAAGATGTCAACGAAAGGAGTGAAACTTGACCTGGCTGTAGGCATAAACAATAGGTTTCCAATGACAATAGGTATTCCAATACCTGCTCCGCATCTATAAACAACAGGTATTCCAAAGAGAAAAGAACATGAGATGGCTTAATTTAAGGCCCTCTAAAAGTGCCTTTGTCAGCCTTACAGTACAATGACAAATAGGTGGTTGTTTTCTAAATGACTATAATCAGGATTCTTAAGGATAACAAGATTACCTTAGCTATTAATATAATTCTCGTCCCCATTGCCAGTAGTACTTTCCTTGGCAGAATTCTTGTCCACACACAACAGCCAGTGTGTTCATTCCCTTTCACGGCTATTAGCAAGGATAGCCATTTAGCTTCGCTGAAGCTGTAGTTTCTTTTAGCTATTTTCTTGTTAGTGTTTAGACTCAACTTATCCTCACTATTCTGTCCACAAGATTCTCTGAAACTAATGTTTTGACACCATTGTCAGACAGAAAGTGGAGGACTAAGTTAGCTTCTTCCTCTCTCCTGTTTGAATAATAAACTGGTCTCTCTAGTTGCTATGAGGTAGGGCTGCCTCCAGCTTGTAACTAGAGGTGACAGGTACTCTCTAGCAGATGGGCTGTCTTGTAATCTTTTTCTTTATTCACAGCAACTGTGTCTCTTCCCTCTGTTCAGACTATTTACTCTTGTTGGTAGCATGTAAACAGTTAGGTATGCCGTAGACAGTTCAAAGATGTGTTATGTGGGGGAATTAGTTGTTGCAGGATGCCTGTCTGCCTTCATTCATATGCTTCTTTCAAACGTTCCCATTGCCAGATTTCTGCCCAATTAACTGACAATGACGGAGCCCATCCCTGAGCTTCTCGCTCAGAGGAAAACTCCCCTGAATTCAGGAAAAGTCCTCAGGAAGCTGAGAATCTGTCTGAAGATGGCACGATTTCTCCGTCGTAAAATGCTGCATTCCAAATACTTAGTAGACTTGCAAAACATTTACACTCTCTTATCAAAATACAAAGCATGTAATTTAAGTTCTTTCTTAAAATTCGTGTTTCTCAGTGCTACATGAGAGTTGGAACGAATTCAGATTTTTTTAACATATAAAATTTACACAGAAAAATTTCCTTAAATACATGTATTCTACGGCAACTGGGGCAGCATTGACAAATGGGACAGCTTCTGCAAAATACTGATGTCTCACAACACGTACTCTAATATTTCATAATGGCTTTTTTTCTTTGCCTGTCTGTTGTAGAAGTACTGCTGATTTGTCTTTACTCACAGCTAACACTGTGGGCCCAAGTTTTCTATTTGATACAATCGTGTGAGGACTGAATTTGATTGCTAATATTTTGGCAGATGTAGCTGGGTTTTGCATTTTAATACTAACAATGTTCAACTCGGCCCCTTTTGAGAAAACTAATTCCCTGTGAAGTTGCCCTCCACATAAACAGACATTCTTGCATGTTTATGAAATATTCTAACTATTTTTATTTTTCTTAATGCAAGTGAAATTTTCAAAACTGCCCAAACGCTTTTGGTGCAAACCCCCATTAACCTTCTTAGTGATTCTGTATTTAATCTTATTTAATTTACCACCCTTCTTTTATTAAACAGAATGCAACTCAGTTTTCAAAAATAAGCGTGCAAATTAATTTTAAAAACCGCTATTCAGTTCTTCAAAGAGGTATCTTCTATAGGTACCTAATTCTATAACCAGCATGGTAACACAGCATTTGCTGTGCAAAATGCACCACCAGCCAGTAAGTAAAAATTTGGCAGTTAGCTCACATTTTAGCAGCACAAGAGAAGAAATTTTCCTATACTTTAAAGCACCTACTTTACTCTGATTTTTTGGAAGGTTATGTCAGGTTTCCTAATGTTATGTAAACCGAGGATAAAGATTATGGTCTACTGCTGTTAGCTAAATAAAATAAGTAAAAATATAATTGATAAAATTCAACAGATATGTTATGTATGTTCTACTGGTTAATTTTACTAGGTGATATCACAGGCTTCTACTTCATCCTTGGGTATTTCCTAGTGCAAGTATTTTAATTTCCCATTCAGAGTTTTCATTCTCTGGGGGATGCCACTAAAGGCATGTGCCTCCATGGCACTTTGGCATAAACCAAGTGAAACCCTCATTATTTAAAGAAACACTTGCAGAGGTATTTTGCATTATACACCCATCTTTAGCAACTGTTGAAGAAGAAATTTGCCCCAAAGTCCTCATTTTACAAACAGTAGGACATAGACAAACAAAATAACAACAAAATAACTGGCTCTTAAATGTCTTTTGTGAACCATAGCCTGAGCAACTATATATTTGTAGAAAAACAGGTCACCATTGACAGTATAGCATCTCTAGTATTATGCTAGTATATCCAGTAACAGCTCAGAATGCTGCAAAAATAACCAACTATTCTTTAGGAAGCATTAAGATACTCCTTCATGGTCTCTCAAGAGCTGACTGGTCTCAATGTTTCTTGAGAGATCTTTGCAAAGTAAATCTAGACTTAAAATGTTATACTTAAAATATTATGCATATATGTTAAGTGCGTATGTGTATAAGCACACACATATAAGTGTGCTTATATACACACATATATGACACTTCGATACGTGTGATTTGTATTCTTGTTGAAAAGGTTGAATTGAAACTCTAGCTGGACACAGCATGTGTGCTATGGTCTTCGGAAGCATGTTATAAACGCAATCTAAAATCAATAGCAAGAAACAATTACAGCATCTGAATACCATTTGGGTGAAATAAGCTGATGGCGGTGAAACAACCAGCAGATGTATGTCAATACTTGCAACAAAGTATTCTACAGCGTTTGCACAAAGAGGGGTTGAGTAAATATCAATAAAGCAACTCCTACTACAAACAGTAAAAATGATAAAATCAATATTATAAAATAAAAAGTTAGCACATGGATGAACTCTGTGATCTAGACAGTGCTGTGCTAGGAGTGTTCCTAAGTTCTTGCATCTCAGAAGAGGGACAGTGGCTGAATTTGTTTAGTGCTCTGATTAATCAAGAAAGCAAAGTATACAACAAATGGTATGCAAACGTTGTACCACAGAAATTCATAAAAAAATGTATTTATGTCCTACAGCAGGAGGAATCACATATCCACTGCACCTGCTAGTCCTGTGCACTGTCAAGAATCCACCTAATAGCCCACAACATGCTGTGTGCTGCCAGTGCTGCCTGCTTAATGGGAAGACCCTGAAGGACTTCACATTTGCCTGTGAAAAGCAATAGATTAAGAAAAAATAACCCATTCTTGTCAAAAATGCATATGAAAACATCAAATCTCACTAAATTCTTTAAAAACCCAGCAACTAAAAGAGTAAAACGGTGAGTGACAGCCCATCTGCAAGATGCTGTCTGTAGCTCTGACCTGCATTTAAAACAGGGCTGTTCAGCCTTTTGAGCACCTAAAGTTGGTTCTGTTGTTTGCATTTCATAGAAACTACCTTTGAAAGTAAACAAGAACCTTTAGTGAATTATTTAGCATACAAATAAACCAGCAAAGAAGTCTAAGTAGGCCAATATGAACTAACTGGATTGAAATATTCATCTGTAAATAACTTTTCAATCTGCTGCTTTCACGTACAAATACTACATGGAACATTAGACACAACTAGCTTCTAGGGATATTTAGGCTCACTGGAGAGCAATTTTTATGTCTACTGGCATCTGTGGGTAGTGATATGGACTGACTGTTAATATAACCAACATAAAATTTATGTGAACACTCACTGCAATAGCAACACACTGTCAGACAGCTGGTGGTTGATGCATAGCACATGCGGATTTTATATGCACTGTGTAAACTAACCTTTGCAATAAAGATTTAGCAGGTTTATTAGTTTAGGAAATCACTATAATTAAGGATAATTCATAATGGCCGCTTATCCACTCTATAGCAATAGCTGCTTTAATTTAGACTCTGTTTCTTTGAGCCATAAATAAGTGGGCTGCTATCTTCTGCACAGATGTGGCATTCAACCTGTTCAAGTTGGTTGAGTTTTGCTTGTGTTTTAATCAAAAGAATTAGTAGATAAGCCCATAAAATGCACTTTGCTTGAAATAAATTAGCAAGAAACGTGGTTTGCAAGTTCTGAAACTGTACTAGTAGCTCCTTTTTGGAAGGAAGGAGTAGAACACAGAAATTTTCCACAAAAAGGGAACATGCTATAAAGTCATAGATCTGACCTGAGATAGAATACCAGATTTGCATAATTAATCATTGGAAAAAGAGATATGTCTGTGACCTACGTGTATTATTTACAATCTATTCAGTTTGTAACTGAGGGTTTGACCTTTGTGAGCCCTTCTAGTAACGCTGTGACTTTCCTCCTTTTGTGCACAACCCAAGGCTTCTCTGCAGAAAAATACTTATGGTGTCTCATTACCTCAATTCCTATTAATAACTCCAGCGAAACAATTCCTTGTGCCCACACCGCTTATTCAATGGAAAGCACTTTTCAGCCACTCCATGTTCTAACTGGTTGGAAACACTGTGGGAGTCTCTAACGAAACACCCACAAAGCCAGTTTTCTTTCCACTCCCTGCCCTTGGACAAAATTACATAGTCTCGGTTTAGGTATTACACAGACACTCATTATCACGACTCCTAAAGAACAGAGAGGAATTTTGCCCTTTCTAGTACCTACATAAGGCAAACAAAGAGAACAGCACGGGCCTAAGTTCTCAAGCAGGCCAAAGCACTCCTTGCTGGGGCTCAGCTGAAAGGAACGCGGATGTGTCACAGCAAACATTCCTGGGGTTTTTGTTAGTACCAACCATAAATGAGGGGACTTGAAATAGGCTTTTAGAGTGAACACTCAACCTCTTGTGACTGGTAGTAGGAAGAGCCCATTTCTTTCCAGCAATTAATTTACTAAAAGATCACTCCATTGTAAATTTAACCGGCATTTTCAGCTCGGTGTTTTGCATCATCAAACACTCAGGCTAAAAATGTTTGAATGCATAACGTATTTACTAGCAAAATCTGTAGGCTTAACTAAGATCAATTCAAGAACACAATTCCTAAAGTCTTTAAAAGTTTTTGCTACACCAGTGTGCACAAAGATGACGTACAATTAAAAACATAGGTCTTTCATTATTAGCAATGTTTATATTGTATATCACACACACATTTTATATATATTTTATAGATTATACATCAAGCAGGGACAGGTCAACATAGCTTCAAAATTCTTTTCATGGAAAGATATAGACACATACACTGAAAACATGGAGAACATCTAGGCAAAATGAACATTATCTAAAGTGTGAGCATTAGGAACACAGATATCCCATTACCAGTTTTCTAAAGCATATTATGTTTCTAATACATCGAATCATTACAGTCAATTTTTTCATGAGTCTATGGAACAGAGTATAGAAGTATAAAAAAAGTCTTCCAATTCCCTTTGCAAATAGATGAGGTAGTAAAGCACGACTACAGCTTTAGCACCGTTCAAAGCACAAGAATTGCAGTCATCACGCACCTTCTGGGTAAAAGCACTACAAAAAGAGAAGGAAAATGGGAAACAAGCTTCTTTTTTTTTTAATATTTCTAAGCGTTGACAGGAAATAACTGTATTTTCCTTCCCCAACTCAGAGCCAAAATCAGAATGGAGATGGGAGAGATGAGTTCTAGAGGTAGAAGTTTTGCTGTCAATGCAAGACACCTTTTGGCTGTGTCCTCTTGCTCTCTGGGTTCTGACTAATATGTTTTGGATGAGATGAAAGCTCCTCCATTAGCATTCAGTTCAACCAACAAGAGCAACTGACTATAGAAGAAAAATGTTTTGCCAGTTGCATATTGCACATAAGCTGAATGAACACACAAATCTCCGTGCCAGAGGAAATTTTGAAATTTCCATTGCTTTTTTATATAGTGCATTTTTTTAAATCAAATAATTCCCAAATAATTCCAAATTGTGATGTTCACTCTGATGGGTAGAACTGAGCTGAAACACATGTTTTAATCAGTAAGACACTGAACTGTATTCTTCATGGTGACATATAGCTTGATAGAAGTTGTGGCAGGTGAGACTGACACTCACATTTAGACTGTAGTCGACAGCCCTTATGGGAGACTGCATCTCCTATAATTTATTCAGCAGTCATTTAACTCCTACAGGCTACTACACAAAGTCCAAAATACATCCAAGATATACTATTTTTGCCAAGAAGTTGAACAGACAGAACAAAATGGGAGTTTAATCTGCACTTTTAGAAGACAATTTCAAATCACACAAAATGAAATGTTTTTGAATAATCAGAAATCTAAACTACTATACTTCAGATCAAACTCATACACAATTAAACATTTTGTTTGAATAAAACAGAGATACTTAGCATGGAAAGCTTTAGCTTGGTAAAAATTGAGCTTTTTAGTGAAAAAGCCTTTGACCTGAATTTTGATTGGCTCAAATAATTGTATCTCAGCAAAAATATGGTAAAATGGGAAGAGTTAGACACTGCTTTGCTAATTCTTATCACTTCCAAAAATTTCACAGTATTTGCTGCATCTTTACTAAATAAGAAATTCTTGGACTTGAATAACACATGAATCTTAACCTCTGTTTCAAAAAGGCTTTACTGTTCAAAATTGCAACGGAAATACAAACCCTACCTGCTCAAAAATAGAAGCGGAAAACACATTAGAAATGGTCTTTTAGAATCTAGAAATGTATAAGGATTGGGGTTGGGGGGCATCACCTTTAACACTTGTGAGATACACTGATGTATATTTACCCTAAATTTATAAATATCTATCTTCATTTTTCTCTTGAGACTTTTTTTTTACTGTAAAACTGTTCTCTCAATACTCTGTAACTGTAACAATCAGAAAAAGTCAGGAAAAAAAAAAACTTACACCAGGCTAAAATGACTACAAATGATTCTTGACAAAGACAAAACTTCTTGTAGCCTTGGACAAGAAGCAAGCAGATCAAGAAAAAGGACCCACTCATATAAGCTGACAGACAGCAACAGAAGACCTGTGAGCAATGGAAGCCTTGTCTGAACAGGGACTCTACTGCAAGGGATAGGTAAAGGAAAGAAAAAGAAAGAACATAACCAACAGAAAAGGCTAAAGCAGTGCAGGAGTGCAAGGGGGAAGGTACTGGGGGCTACAGACATTCTGACTTAAGCCTAAAAAGCATTTTAGGATGAGGAACTTGAGACAGGGAGGGGCAGGGCAGAAAACAGGTTTCACAATCTCTTTATTAGGGTTTGCTCTGTGCTTCAAATAAGATATAGCAATGGAGAAGCAAGCTAGACATTGCTAAATAGTTTGAAACTGGTGGTAATGATGACCAGTGTATCTTACTGCACAAAAGCTCATTATTGGCTTGTCCTTACTGGGGCTGGTTCCTGAGGTGACTCAAACTCATATTCTTCAGGAGCTCCAGAGGAGGGCATCTTCAGGAAAAGAAAACGTTTATGCCACAGGGCATATGCTCAGGGAGCAGGCGACTGGGGGAAGGTCAGCGCAGATCATGTGGGGAGACGATCAAATGTATGACTGTGTCCCACCTTGCACAAATCATCCAGAAAGCCTGTGCCCAACACTATGCCAAAGAGGCAAAGAATAAAAAGAAAATAGTAGAGTATGAAATTAATACTTAAATAGGGTTTCTGTGTGATGTAGAGAAGTGCTCAGCAAGGAAGTCAGGATTGGCACTTGGGGCTGAGCATGGGACCTGTCGCACCCTGCTGCTTTCCAGATGTCTCAAGGTATTCGAATGAAGGGAACAGGTACCATTTCACAGCACTGCAGAAGTTATTCAAAAGCTGGCAGTGTGGAAGGGAATTGACACAACAAAGAACTTCCAGTTTGGAAGAAAAAAGAAACAAACATGGAAAAAATAATCCTGAACGTGTGGGATATGAGGAAACGTAAGGGTGGCAATTCTTTTTGCTCTCTGTTCTGGGGATCAAAATTACTTCAGAGATTGCCTCTGAAGGACAGTTTCTTAAAAGTGAAAGTTAGACTGAGAAGAAAGGGGGAAAATGGAGATTATAAACTAAACGAAATAAAAATCCAAGCATATCATCTGCCTTTGGTTGTAACTCATTTCTTTCCTGAGAAATAAACCTCAAATTATCAAATATGAATAATGAAAAGAAGGTCACGAAGAGCAACTGAATTCAGAAGTGGTCTTCAAGGTTGGATTACATCCCTTTATCTTAAACAAACAAGCAAAAAAGGCACTAAAACTGTCATAAAGTTTCCAAAGAATTGTTTAAAAACGGCAAGTCACTTTTTGTAAAAAAAAAAAAAAAAAAAAAAAGAGTAGTATTTGCAAGAGGAATTAACACATTCTTGAACCTAATAAACAGCCAAGAGTTTGGTACTGATTTTTGCACCGATGGTTGACTGCAGCAGTTACAAGTACAATATTTTTAAAAGCAGAATGTATTTGTTAAGTTACAAGTTTCTTCATTTGATTTGCAGATGGGGACCTCTATTGGTATAAAATAATTACTAAAAAAATGACACCTAGAGACTGACCCATTGGCTCCCATGAAAATCACATTGGCCAAATTCTGATTTTCATTATGTCAATGTTAACCTCTACTGATTTCAATTAAAGTCGCAGCAATTGGCCCAGTCAAATGTTATTAATATAAGAACTTGGCCCAATTGTGAAAAGACATCAAGTATTCTTCTAAAAAAAAAAAAAAAAAGAAAAAAGCTACAAAGAAGAACTAATATACTTCTTATACTTACACGTGGGGGCTCTTCTGTGAGCATGCCTTATGCATATTTTTACTACAACCTTGGTGTAACCATGCAGTATTCTAGCCTTGGACTGACATATCTCTTGTGTTGGGCAGGATTTTCAATCCTTCATGACTATCTATTTGTCACTGCAGGTGAGTGGTACCACTCAGGCTGATCCCCAGCCACTTTCACAGTTACTTATCCGTCTTTATGGATTCTTCTTGTGTGTCAAGTTGGTGCATAACAGTATTACTGTCAGGGTGACAAAATTGTCCCCGGAGTGTCAGAAATGATTCCCTAGCTTTATGGCTGCAAGCAGGTAGTAACACATCGACACTGCCTTTCTAAGCTCATCTCTCTCCAGTCCTGCCACACACCCATTATTCTGTACACACATGCACCCATTCCCCTCTACGTATGTAATTTTCAGTTAAGAATTAAGGCAGTTCTAATTTTGGTCCTTTAAAATGACCACGAAAAATGAGCAGAGGTTGTTTGCAGGGTGAAATCTTCTTCTCTGAAAAGTCTGTTCCTCTGCCTTATTTTTAAATAATGGGGTTATGGGGGGAAGAAAACACTGCAGAATCCCTGCTTTCTAAATACAGAAATCATGATTACAAATTCAAAGTAGTGGCTAAGATAGACATACATTCTGAATTTTGTTGAACTCTATATGCCATACAACCTCTTAGTTTCTTGATGTGCTTCTATGACGCAAAGCCTGTTCCTCCCACCCCCCCACGATTTTGTTGCATTTTTTACTTAATTATATTCTGCATGCAGTCACACATTTTTTAAAATAACATTTTCCCCAATTCAATGCTGGGTGTGAATCTGTGATAAATTAAAAAACTTATTCAACACAGGCTGGTTTAAATACTTCTCCCCTGCCCCCCAATGTAAAATCATTCCAAGACAAAAAGAATCCATCAAGTTAAAACAATTTATGTGTTATTTGAAGAAGGCTGAGAATCTTGATGAATATATAAAAAAGAATGCTTCAGCAGCAAAGCTTGCTCAATAATCTAAAAACTATTTCATGGTCACATAGTACAATCTAGGATTTCAATGATTCTTACCTGAACCATGTTTTATGTAAATAAGTTTTGCTTTGTTTAGGTCTTCAGTTCTTCCAAATGCTGTCAAGGTAACTGTTTCCAGACAACGCCAGCTGACAGGACTCCATGAAGCAGAGTGCCTTGCATTCCTGTGCTTCCACCACCTCACTAAAACAGCTCACCTCTCCATGCCTCAGTTTCCCTAACTGTCAATTGGAGAATATGATACTGCTTTTTTTATAAAGATGCCAAGCAAACTGCGGAGTAGTAAAACTAGTTATCATTAAACATACATTGAGATAGAATAAAAGCCTTTGGTTTGGAAGATGAACCTTTAAAGAATGACCAGGCATGTGTATGTGAAATGTATGGTCAAACTCTGCTACCTTGAGAAATGCAGCTGGACCAAGGGTAGCTGATCCTCGTTAACACTGGCACAACTGAGGACAGAAATGCTCCAGTAAACATGTGTCTGGGTGTCCGCGGACACCCTTCCCACCCCTCAGACCATTTGTCCTTTACCTGATGAGCATTCATTGTCTGAGTTTTCAAATAGGTTCAATATGATTTCTGACACTGGAAAAACAAACCTAAAAGCAATTTAGAAATACCTGCCCGTGAAGTCAAAAGGCAAAACATCTAAAGCTTCTCCTAGAATCTCTGACCTCAGAGGCTGACATGGTTTGATGGGAAATTTAATGTAATAGTCCAAGAAAGCCAAAAGGCCTATTGTCAGCAATGAAGTCTGAAAGTTAGCAAAATTAATATAACTGTACAATGGAAGTGCCCTCGAGGGACAAGGCTGCAGAACCAGGGCAGAGGGAGAAATGACTTTTGAAGTCATTTCACTATGACATGCTGTCATCACTGCTAAACGGAAATAAAAAATCATCTGAATCACCACACGCTGCAGTGTGTGTCCCTTCCTTATCTAATATAAAGTAATAACACTGACGTCCTGTGCCCCACCTAAGCTGGGAAGAGGCTCTGCAGGGACTTGGGGAGCTCCATTTTGAATTGCTAAATGCAATAAGAATAAATGCAAGTGGGAGTCTGTTTAGCAGAGAATGATGCCTGGTCTGTAGCCCATCAAAGCCCAATAAATCTCAATGCTTCAACAAGAGATGAAAATGGTTATCTCATCATTTCAGTGCCAGGGTGAAATTTTCTCTGAGCCAGAGTATTTTTACAGATGATTTATGTCTGGGAAGGGTAGTTGTTTAACAAAATGGCAGATAATGATAAATAGAAAGTAAATAGAAACAGCAGCAAGGGAGTGGTTCTTAGTTGCAGCAGTAGAATAAACAATATACTTACATAAAGTATATGTCACATATAAGTGCCATTTTTCTAAATCCTATGAGTTATATGTTACTTGGAACATCACATAAAAGATCTGGTAATATGATTTACAGGATACGGAATTTAACATGTATGCAAGGCAAATAAGTATCAAAATTCTTCTTTCTGTTACATCTGTGTTAATCCCACTGCACTGAAATTACTCTGGATTTACAATTGTATAATAAACAAGTGTCTCTGCGTTCATTTGGTTTAATAGATTATTATATTAAAATGAGAGGGATGAGAAGACAGGCTAATTTTGCTGTCCTTACTAAATTATTTCAAACAATACTTACGTTGACTATGTGCTAAAATACAAACACTTTTACAGAAAAGGGAACGACTGATACATACACTATTTGGACATGTTTTTTATAAAGTCATCTGAAAACAAACCTTTATTTTTTTTAAGATCTTAGTTTGAATGACATGATAAGACAAATACTCATGGAGTTAATGATGAGAAGAAAAAAACAGTAAAAAGCAAATAAAGCTGCCTTTTTGAGTTTTTTGAATCAGAGATACTGTAAACAATGTCAAATTGGAGATAGAGATTTGAGGTCAGGGTGCTTGGTTTGGGTTTCTTTTTCTTTTTATGCATTTTTCCTGTGGCTGTACACAAAGGAAAAAAAAAAATCTAATTACAGTTTTAAATGCCCAAAATGCCATGTCCACCAAAAGCCCGATGCTCATTAGTACTAGTAATTAACTTTACAACTGTCAACACAACCACCACACAGCCTGACAGATAGATAGTAGCTCTGAGGGTGCTAATAAATCCGGAAATAACAACTTGACACGCAGATGCACAAAAGGATGCAGGTGATAAAGAAATGTTGACATCAAATCTAATTATCTTCGAAACGGCCAACTACTGCACAATCCACAGTAATGCACTGTTATTGCTAGTGATGAGCCCCACTGGAATGGCTCTTAACCACAGCATACAACTGAGCTTTTACAGCCCCTTGTCATATCTAGTGAGGACAATATCAAAAAGGAAATTATGAGTGTCATGACCCCTCCAAGTCAAAAATCTAGTGATGAATATAGGCTCAGCAAGGCATAGCAGATTACCCCCTTACGAGTTTTAAAGCCAGGATGATATATGACATTTTTATCAGGCACTTTCTCAGGAATGTCACCAAGAGGGAAAATAAAGGCCCTGAAAAGAGACGACTAGGTGAATTATGCAACTGTAATTGCCGATCATAACCTGATATGAGCTGAAATTGCTCTGTTTTCATATTGAGATAGCATAAAATTGTCGGGAAATGCAATGGCTCCTTAATGTGGCCTAGATGAGTCTAATATTCTGATCATTTTTCACTCAGCTGCTAGGTAAATAGTGCTTCTTTAACACAACCACCGTGGCCCAGGGCAATCTGGGGGCCCAATTTTACACTTGAATTGAGAAAATATGTGTAAACTACAATTTTTCATATTTTCTGCATACATAAGAAGATGAAACATCTTTATCATGTGTATTGTCTGGCTGAGCTTATACAAAATATTAGTTTATCTCTCCGCCTTTGGTTTATTCCATAAGCAAAACACATAGATCTAAAGGACAGGCAATATTCTATATACAAAATAGCTCCATCTTTTATGCAGTCTTGTATGAAAAATTCTACCATTTTGTTTTTGAAAAGCCAGCAATTAGCAAATGCACATTTTGCAAAATAAATTAAAATATTGTAAAATGCTCTCATTTTTCTGCAACTCAGTGTGAAAAAAGCAGAAAACAAAAGGTCACTGAAATACTTACATGCACAACTTGACGTATTAGTTTAAGCAATATCCTCTACAAGTGGGGAGAAAAAAAAAGGGGAAGAGTGCTTCTTTATTACCATGGTATAAGAGAAATTTATTTTATCAGGGATCTGCTATATTAAATGGTTCATAAAACATACTTGCTTAAAAAACATCTTGAGTTAAAATTAAAAAAAAACAAAACAAAAACAAAAAACCACACAAACCCCAATGAAACAAAAAGCATGCTACTACCCATTCTCAGATAATAATCAGCAATAATACCTGGGGCAGAAAGGTCATAAACCATACTTCCAAGACAGGAATAATTCATTGTACTACTATGTGTTTAAGAATGAGTTTGATAGAGTCACTATCTAGACTGTGAGATATTGTCTATCAATCTGACCTTCTAAAAATGAACCAGCAGACTCCCACTTAGATCAAAACCTCTTCACTTTTATGATATGCAGTGTCTTATTTATGATGCATTTTAGGACCAGGCTTACGATGGGTGCAGTTGCAAAATGCATCAATGTAGAAGTGAAGCAACACAAACTCTTACATAATTAGGTGTTTCTTTCTAAATTTCTAAACATATTTTCCCCCCAAAGAAACCATAATGAAATGCAACCTCTTTTTGCTCTTTTGCTTAAGATTCAGTTCAGAAATAAACATGTGCAAAGGAGGTGAAAAGGTTTCAATTTCTCTGTTTGCATTATGTTATCTGTTCTTAGTTTCTATATATCCACCTTATCTAGGTGCTCCAACACTAATTGCAAAGCAGCACTAACAGTAATAACTTGCACTTGGAAAAACCCCGTGTGTTGCTGGTTACTGCAGATAAGAGCTCCTTAAAGTTGGATATATCTGCATCAACTTACTTCCTACTCCCTTTTACATTTTATGCTTTCTGAAGGCTGAGATTTTGTACTAAATAATGTTGCAAAGCATGATACCTTGCTCTACAGAGAGGTTTCAAGCTCAGAACGTTTCCAAAGTCTTCGAGGTGTGGGATATACGGTACTGAAAATAAAATAACACTGTGATACCTCAGTAATCACATGAGTCTTTGTAAAATATCTCACTGGATAAAAGAGAACTGAAATATAGTTCCTAGCAATTAATACTGCGTGATGCTAAAGGTAGAGCTTTTCAGATCTCAAAAGAATTTAAAATTGTATACCCATCCATAATTATTACATTACCACTAACCTTATTATGAACAGTCTTTATGTAATTAACATACCAGCAGGGAATTTAAGAGGTACTTGGCATTAATTTTCAATACCTATTCTCCATGAATTTGGGACTCAACTGTAGTGATAAATAGAAGACACACGGATATGATTATGCATTTTCTGTAACAATTACACATCACAGCAGAAAATACCTCATAACATAACACAGGCTCACAGTTAGCAAGAAAACATTTACTGCTATATTTTCATTCTGTTGTACTAATTCATAAAGTCAAGTGACCAGTTTCTGTTTTTTTTCCTTTTTCGCAGGATCTGTTTACAGAAGACTTTTCCCACAGTCACCGGTACTTCGCAAAAAAATAACTTACAACCTTTACCATTCCCTTACAAAGTCAACCACGCCGAAACTGTATTTATTTCATCTTCCTGTCTCTGTATCCCCCTTCCGGAGACTCAGCGAAGAGGCTGCAGCGACTGTTGCTAAGCAACTATACCACAGCCCTGCATCACCAGTTACACATCTTCCCCATTATTTTCAGCCTCACAAATTTGGGAGCTAGTATAATAATAGGAAGTAGTCTGGGTACCAAAAGTATTATCCATAGACCGATAACTTAGCAGATGGATCATAAGAACTAAAAAAGAAACTACTATAACAATAACACTGACCAATTCTTGCTAGTATTATTTTCAGTCAGGCTTATTTATCAGTACAGCATCCACAAAGAACTTTACATATTCACATCGTGTGAACGCAGAAGTATTTTTGAATTCTGATGGTTTTTTTGCGGGTCTTTCTGTGCAAGACAACACCACAATATCTGTGTTGCTGAAAGCTAACACAAGATCTATTAGTAATCAAATTTCAGCCCCGATTTTATGGTTAGTCTAACCGAGTTAATTTCTCTAATGTTAGCAATTCATGGAAGAGGTCTCCTGTGGCAGCACAAACCTGGGATCCACAGCAGCTGTCAGAAGAGACTCTGAGGAATTCCTTATTAGCCAGAATGCAACGAGGCAGAAAACTCATTACACAGTGCTAAATATACTTAATCACATCTATTAGAGAAAAATGAACTTGATAATTACAACAAATAACTAAAGAGCAAAAAGTGTTCATGGAAAAACCCACACCAGGATGTGTAAGAAAAGGGGCTGCATACTGACTCTGTGTGGGAGAAAGCCATGCCTTGCTCTGAACTATTCTGATACTAATAGAAAAGGATTACACCACAATGTACAAATGATTTAGGTTCCCCCTGAAAGTGAAGCATTTACATTTAACAGCTTACATAAATTTAATAAGTAAATCAATTACTTAAATTTAAAAAAAAAATTAATTTGGAAAGCTCTTCTGAGAGTTGAGACAACCACATCTTCTCAGCATGCTTTTTGGGGAAAGGAAGTCTCCTACAGACATTCAACACAATACATAAAGGTGATTTCACAATAGCCGATACTTTACTGCAATATATCACACACAGGCTCAAAGTCTTTCCTTGTTGTGCAGCCTTTATTTCCCTTCAAATGGGACTGGGTTGTGGGCTGACATGTGGTCCACAACTTTCCCCATCAAGCTATCAATGTTTTAAAACATCATTGTTGGAACTAACGGTATCAGATACTGACCTCAGCAATTATAGGCTGAAACCAAACATAAGCATCACATACTTTTTGCAGAATCATACACTATACACAGGGACTCCAACCAGACCTGAATACCATCTGCCAAAACCTGCCTTGCTTCGCCATCCCAGAAATATCTTAAGCCTGCATTACTTTTATTTGCACATTGCCTAGTCAGCAGATGTGAAGTGTAAGCATCCTAATTTTGCAGCAATTGATATCCTGATACACAGACGCCTGGAGAACACAATAGAGCAGTGAATTGGGCCCCTTATGTGTAGAACAGGACTAATATCCAGACTTTTGTCACTTCATATCAAACTGCTCCCACATCTTAGGAGAAGCAGTTCCTTTTCAAGCAGATCTATGAACTTGGTTTGGAGACTTTTTGATCCCAGATTTTATTTTAAATTCCTACCCAACTGTGTATATTTATAATTCAAGAACATCTAAATAAAGAAATCAGGCACACTAAAATCAGCAAGTAAAATCTGAGAAGGGATACGCTAAGGTTTTCATATAATTTTGACTTCACTGGAAGAGGGCAACTAAGTAATGCATGAAGTCAGCCATCGGGGTTTTCTTTTTTTATTCAGCCACAGAACTTTTTCACCTTAATTTCGGTGAAATGCCATTAAAAATGTTCGACAGCATCTAGCAAAAATAAGACAAATTCTTCACAGTTATATACAAATAAGGAGAGTAGACAATGGCCACTAAAAGTCCTTACCTAAAGCCTGTCAAAGACATACAAAAAGTCAATGCTTTTCCAAGCCAAAGTTAGGGACCTAGGCAGGTTCCAAGTGAAAGGTCTACTGCCATCTTCCTCTCTTTGTCTCGTTCCTTTCCTTCAGCTGTCATAAAGAGAGGCAAGGAACTGCAGAATTCCATTTCCTAGGACCATAACTCAGAATGGTGGAAATTAGGAAGGAGGATTTGATTCACTGTGTGGCCTAACAGCAGTGAAAGATCCAACCTCTGCATGACGATAAATTAAGAGCAGATGGACAAGACTTTGAACCGATAGAAGAATATTTCTTTTACTGTTTCCTTGCACTTGGTTTCTTTTTTTTTAGCTGATTCATATGTTCTCTAGGTCATTTATGCTGTCTCTGTATCATGTCAGAATCAGTATTTTAGAATAAAAAAAAATTTAGTAGCCACAAAGCTGAGGCAGTAGCCACTTCTCAGAAGTTAAGCACCACAGTCTTATGCGGAGCAGCTGAGGGTACTGGGGTTGTTCAGTCTGGAGAAGAGGAGGCTGAGGGGAGACCTCATCGCTCTCTACAACTACCTGAAAGGGGGCTGTGGCAACAAGGGTGTTGGTCTCTTCTCCCAAGTAACCAGCGATAGGATGAGAGGAAATGGCCTCAAGTTGCAACAGGGGAGGTTTAAATTGGATACTAGGAAAAATTTCTTCACCGAGAGAGCGGTCAAGCATCGGAACAGGCTGCCCAGGGAGGTGGTGGAGTCACCATCTCTGGAAGCATTCAAAAAACGTGTGGATGTGGCGCTTCGGGACATGGTTTAGGGGGCATGGTGATGTTGGGTTAACGGTTGGACTTGATGATCTTGAAGGTCCTTTGCAACCCTAATGATTCTGTGATTAACTGATATGAACAGAAGAAGAGTTATGGTAGCAATAAGATAGAAAAATGAAACAAGTAAGTTTTAAAGGGTGTAGAAGGCCTCAATCTTTCTCTACGTGTACAGAAAATGCTTACAATTGGTCAAAATTTTGTTCAAAGAGTGGAAGTAGCTACTGACTGCTCCTTTTAGAATATTAGCCTTCATTTTCATGGTTAAGAGTTTGGGCAAGAAAGGTAGGTTTTGTAATACTACTGAGTTTTACAGTATGAACTCTGAGCATAAAAAAATCCATACATGCACAATTGTGCAGTGCTAGCAGTGACAAAAAGGAGGTATAATATCCCTATGTAACTATCACATTCAGGAAAGCTAACTACGAGGATGTCAGAACATCAGAATTCTGCCATTAGTATTTTGGGGATAAAAAGCACACTGAAATCTTTTCTGTCCTGTCATTCAATAAATAATAATGACAACCCCTCTTCACTTGAAGCAGAGAAATTATCTATTTTAATATAAAAATTCATTAGAATTTACTGAGAATTAAGTTAGTAGGAATGGAAAGAACTAGAGGATTAATATTATATTAACTGTTGGTATTTCTTTATTAATTTAGATAATTCTTGCAGGGATAAAAATCCCTGTTCTTCTTTAATTCTTTATTGGGGGCTTATAGATTTCTTATTTTTTTTCAGGAAAGATGTGTTCTCTTCCATAAAAGTGTAGCATTCTACACAGGGGGGGGAAAAAAAAAAAAATCTAAGGAGATGTTTGCAGAGCAAACTTATGTTTGAGACTGAAGAACGGTTTGTAAGTCATCACAGAATGATGCACGGTGGCAAACACAAGAACAGAGGAATCATTTCTTCTGCAGTCCTCAATGATGGGCCAAGGTGCAAAGTTTTCATACGGAAAAGAAAAAAGTTCTGATGTCAGCAAAAGTAGAAAATCTAACTAAAATAGAGCTTTGTTGTTATTAAGTATGGAAAACTTCATAGCTCTAGATATTCTGGTTTGTGCAGTCCCTAACTCGAGCCTACTATGGTCATGAAGCTTTTCTTATTTTTTTACTATTTTCCAACACAGCACTGCACCGAACACCCTTGAAAAACAGAAGAGTTAGGAACAACACTGACAAACAGAGCAAGCAGAAGCAGCACGGTGTGCTAGCAGCTGCAGTGGTACAGGACTAGCAGTAGGACGAACACATGGTTGGCACTTACCAAACAACAGAGACAACCACTATATACCAAGAATGGCGTATATGTCTGCGGGGTTCCACCACAAGAAATGACAAGAAGAACTGTATCTAAGACTTTCTCTAACATTCATAACTCAGAAACTCCGACCTTGATCACTTTAGCAGATGGTTTTGCTCTGCTGTAGTTGCAATTAAACAGAGTGTGCCAAAGTGAAGAGCAAATTACCCATGCTATCTGTCCCAGTTAAAAAAATCTGCAGTCTTCCAGTATCTAGTGGGACAATATCCAAGATTCTCCAGCCCCAGCCCATGCTAGATTGCCATTATATTTTATGTCAGTCAGTACATCAGAGAGTCCAAGACCCTTGGCATATGTTCTTAGTTAACAAAATGGAAAATTAAACTTTGTAGCAACCCCCTGCCACTCCCAAAATAAAAGAAAAATTCTATCTACATCAATGAGCAGGAAGTCTGATCTTCCTGTGCCAGCCAAAAAGCTGCAATATAAGGACATTTGGCTGAAGAAAGGAATTTAAAATAAGGAAACTAGCCTAAATTCACACTCCTGCATTTCAGGTACTGAGAAATATTCATAAGGAATATGAATTTTAAAATCATCTCTGATACTGACAAGCATAAGGTTATGTCTCTGACACAAAGCTTTTATGCTTTTTAAAAATCAGTTATTTGATTGAAAGCATTATCCTCATGGAAGAACTGATCCTGAGTTTCTTCAACACACTAAAAATACCACTATCATAAACCCAGTAAATATATTTAAAAAAAAAAAAAAAAAGCATTGCAATAAAACCAGAAGAGGTACCTAAACATTGTGGCATTTTTACTAATTAATGACCATGTATAAGACCTCATGGAGTCTGAAAGACAGAACAAGACAACTTCAAAATATGAGACCTAGTCTTTGATTCCCAGCTATCAGAACATACTTCCCTTGGGATACACCAAAAAGGAAACGTGAGCAGCGTCTGCTCATTGGCTCCTTAGCATGGGGAAATATCCAACTACAGTAGTTCTTCAAATTCAATGCATGAAAACTACGATGAGTAGACTTACAAAAATGATACTTGAGAGTATGACGAAGATATGTAGATAGCATGAGTTTGCCAGTGAGGTAGTTGAAGTTTTTTACAGTCCAGATGGTAAGGGGTAAATGAAAAGGGGGCATTTATGTCAGAGCTTATACAATAGGAACAAGAATGCTGATATGGTTCCTTTTTTTATATATAGCTGAGTAAAGAGATCAGAGAACACTGGAACGTTAGCCAAAACAAGTTATCCAGCTGCACTGTGTTTCATCACATATCAATTTTTACTGAAAGAAAACCATACAAATTTAATCAGTTCTTCATATGGTAATATTTAACATTTTTTTCCAAGTTGTTTGATATTATTGTTTTAAAAGTTCCTTTTCCCCCTCCCTCGAACGTGATGTGTGATAGTGGTGAACACAGGAAAAATATCTATCCCTGGCAAGACTGAAGGTCTCATTTGCAGTAGACTCAGTAATAAATGCACTGGCGTCTGTGTCAATTGACTGTCTCAATGAAGAACAGGTCAACTATAGGGAACAGTACAACCAGCGTCTACATTTGAACTCCCACATCCTTATCCCATGCATGTTTGTAGCATCAGTAGAAATTAAATTACCCTAATAAACCTTTCTGCCTCCTCTCCTCCCCAAGAAACAGGATTTTTTTTTCCTGGCATCTTAAACCACATGGTTTTTCCCCTCTTTTTTGTAAGGCTATCATATGGCATTTGTATAGCACTTTTAATTATTTGAAAATATATAATAGAGTGGAGACATGGATCCCACTTATATAAATGCCTATTAAAAGGCCATGTATTCTCTCAGTAACCGTAAAACATAAAACACCTCTTAAAAGAATATAATTCCTTTGTTTCTAAGCCAAACACATATAATAAGACAGCTTGCTCCTTTTAAGTAAATAAAAATGATTTGTATTAAATAAAATGAAATATTGTATGCACTATATAATTTAACAATAAGACACATCAAAGTATGCATTACTGCGAGCTAAACCCCATGCCTCAGAGGTGTTGCAAGCCAAATACTTTAAACGATCCAAGAAACATGTTGTTACAGAAAAGCAAAAACCACAGCGTGTCATAAACTGCTGGTCAGATGAGATGTAAAACCAAGTTTCTAACCATTTGTGGTCACTAAAATCCCCTGGCACTTACTGTACCCTTAGAATGTTGATTTTGCCCGTAGTGGAATGTTTTTAATACACAAGTTTTATGCCACCTAGCTTTATTCCTTGTGCATTTTCTTCTAGACAGAACTCCCCCGCCTGCTCTATGCCGCTCGGTGTTGAGCCAGCCCACTGCAATCGTGCTGTGTTCTGCCACAGGAGTGGCTGCCCTTCAAATGGTTTCAAGAAGTGTCTTGCTTGTAAATGCATTCATATGGATCTCTACATGCTGTCTCAGTTACAGCCCATTTAAATGGGTGAAACTAATGGGATTTCTTGGAGGTACTTGATAGTGAAATTTGATCCATAGTTTGTAACACAGTTTCAAATCCCTCAACTATAATGCAAGTATAAATAACATGATTATGTTGTATATAACCCCAAATACAATGACTCAAAAAATGTAATCATTGAGAATACACTAAACCCCTTGATAGAACACAAAGTATGTTAAAAAATACAGCAAAAATAATCAGCACAGAAAAGCTTATACATTGTTAGTATCGGTTTTATATGGATTTAAACCACCAGATTGCATCCACATTCCCCATTTATGAACTGCTCTGTAGTTTTGACTGTTCTATTTTAAAAATGTTTCAGTGGAAACACTGTGTGCTCCATCAGAAAGCTTTACAAAGCTGACGAGTCAGTGCTTCTTGGTAAAATGGAGGACGTTTCTCTCCAAGAGCGTTAACCACGACAGTGTAGTTTAGGTTCTAGTTGTGCCAACTGTCTAGTAACAGGAGAAAAAAAAAAATCCACTTTCTCTAGAAACAGTAGTAAAATTATTTTAAGAAATACGCCATGCAGCAAGGAAATGTACTGTAAACCTATTGTTTCATTTTATTCATGATGAGTGAATGGTAGCGTAACGCGAAATGTGAAAGTTAGTGAGTTAGAGAACAGTTTACAGACACTAATGTTATTTCATAACAAGAAACCTCTCCAAAACACAACAGAAGCACAGACAGAAGCACTCTATCCTAAACCATCAGTACTACATAATCAACTGGGATAGTTAAGTTATATCTTTATTGTTATTTCCATGACTAAATACTTACTATACAATGCTCCTAATCCTAAAGAGATCAATTGTTATGACATCTGCCCTACAGTTGGTACTGTGCACGGAACGGCACAAAGAACAAGGCTGCATTGCACGTAGCAGATGGGTTGGAGATGGAAACTCACTTGCCGCTTGTCACAACAGTTGCACATTCCACCCACAAAAGGCCCCACTGACAACAATTTCTTTTATGGTGCTTGAAAAAGTCTTTTTAAGAAATAAAACAGTCCTGACTGAGAAATAATGAAGCATAGTGAAGTTTTTCCAAATAACTGTAACCCCAAAACATTTTACTTTATTGCTCTAAATACACTTGTTATGCGGGTAGGAAAACCACTGACACTAGCATACCATCCGTTTGATTCTATTTTTACAGAAACAGCAGAAAATACATTAACATATTTCAAACATTTCTCTAAAAATATCCATGTTAAATAACAATGAGGTGATTTTTTCATACTGTAATGTCAATGAAAAATTAGAGTGTGCTTATGCATTTTTTTCTTTTTAACCTGATTTAATAGTATCTGGATTTTTGCTGCTATCTTGCAAATTAACCTGCACCTGCAGTTTCCTGTGGCTATAGACTTCACCACCAAAAGTCAAATGGTGGTACAGTAATATTTAATAAACACCTTTTATTAACCTGTCTTCCACCCACAGTATTATTACAGTCAGTAAATGTTACAACAACATTCTTATGTTGCCTAAAAATTGTTATTAATTTGTATTTGATCGACTCCATGTGTCCTATGAGCCTAACAGCACTGCTAACTGTTTCCAGCACGGAACTGAAGCTCGTCTGAAGCAGATTCACACCCATTCAAAAACAAAAGGATATGCCCATTCAACAAACAGCAGCCAAATCCTCCATAATTTAGTTGCTCTAGGAATGCTGGTGAACTATGCACACTTATTGGCATCGTTCAATTTTTAATAAAGGATTTGCTGAAGTGACAGATACTTGTGGAAATAAACTGCCGACAGATTTGCTAAGTTATGTGAGTAATTAAGTATGTAGAGCTACAGATGTTGAACAATAGTGCCTTCCACCAAGATGTATGCCATAGTATCAAAAAAATAACCTGGCATCTGGTTTCTTTATTTAAGTACCTTTCTTAGGGTTTGGATCTTAATTTTTTACAGTTGACAGCAATGTTATTTGAGCCAGTTCGTGGCATCTGGTTGCTGGGGGGTGGAAAAACAGAAAAAAAAAAAGGGGGGGGGCATGGAGGGGGAGAAAAAAAGAGGGAAAAAGAGCTCTGTGCACTTTAATTAATTGTGGAGAGATTACATGGTCTTCCAACCGTGTAGTTTGTCATCAGAGCACATTACAGATCTATATTAGATGTTTCTCCACAGTGTCAAGAATAATTAAAAAGGGATAGGAAATTATGCCAGCTAGCAATGCTTTATATCAGTGGTGAAAGTTTTATATTTATTACGGCCAAACAATTTTAAAAGAAGATGTCAATTCTGTAGTTATACTGTGCAAGGAATAAATATTAGGTGGGTAAAGCAGCCAATACATTTCAGCTGCTTGAATAATGAGAGGTTCATGTTTAATCTATCAGACCTACCAGAATTGGTGTGACATGTCAGAGTTATTAATGAAGCAGCATCCCCTTTCCTCATAAAAACATCCTCTCAATACAATAACTAACATATGTTTTTCTTTTCTTCCTAAAAGGTTCTCTGCCCAACTCTTCCTTCTGATTCATGTACAAACAGACATGCCAACTGTACACAATTTTTTTGCTCAATTAATTTGCAATACCTTTGGTCTTGGGCTATACTAATACTACAGCGTTTATGTGTACTCCAGCTCTCGATTCACTAATCATAAAAGGCCCCGTTTCTCTCCTCCCCTGCACACAGGCTTTGTACATGGGGATGAGAGAAGCATATGGACCAAAAAGCAGCTTGCAGTCTGTCTTCATATAGACTCATTCATAAATTGTACCTTCTAGATCCCTTTGATACATTTGTACTTATTTCACCCAGTTTTATTAATTTAGTTTCTGCTGCTTTAAACATTCTGTAGTAAGAGAACAGTGCAAACAAGTTGCTTGCTTTTGCTGTGAAGTAGCTTTCAACCTCTAAGCGCAAATGGAGATTTTTATTTCACATGTCAATGTTAAAATGAATTCTTAAAAGCAGGTGTAAATTGTTCCCTATTCCTATTCTGTCATGTTTTCAGAATCAGAATGAGAAGGTAATTTCAGACAAATTACTACGCTTAAGGGCGATCCAATCACTTGGCCCTCACTGTTGTTCTTACTGAGCCCGAAACAGGAGAGAAGTAGTCATGAATAAAATGGCTAGTTTTCACATTCAGTTCATGTCTTTCAGTGAGTTATAGTTTACAAAAATAAAAATGTAAGAATTTACATCCTACATCTACAGTACCATTCAAATATGTCCAGAGCTCACAAATCAAAGTGCTGGCCTGTAGCGGGAGCATCCCTCCATACAAGGTAGGCAGTGAGATCTAGCGGACTGAGCTCTGGACTGAGATTCAGAAGATTGTAATGCTTTACCTTGGCATTGCCAGGAACTCCCTATATGGCCTCGAGTAAGTCTCTCTTTTTCTTTATGGTTTGCGACTACAGAAGGGGCCATTCACTTCATTTAATTTCAGGCACTTAGACATCTGTTCATCACCATACACAATGCTACCCCAATTAGAGATCGAGTTCGATATGTTATTTATAATGCGCATAGATTTAAAAAAATAATTACAAAACAGTCTTTCAATCTTTAATTGTTCTGACTTCATTTGAGATGTGTAACCATGCAATACAACATTACTGGGTTAAGATATCACAGAACTTTTCTGCTTATCGAAGCTGCTCTGGCATGCGTCGTAACTGCTTCCTAGCTAGCAAAGGACACCACACCACCTGCTTTGGTTTGGTTTTGTTTTCTGCTGAACGATTACTTCATTTGCCATAGAAAACATGGCAATGACTGTTCCATAACGTTTCATATCTATAACAAGTCTATTTGGAAATGGTAGCCAGTGCACAATGTGCTGGCTAAGTGATGGCTCTCTAAACATTTGCAATGGAAATTTATATTTACCACTGTCTTCTAAGCACATTTTAAAACATAGTTTGTCCTGTAAACTCCTAAAACTTGGGGGAAATTACCTGTCTAAATGCCCTTTCTTTCATCTGTCCACGATAGCAACTGCTCCAACTGGACGCAGAAGAAATGCCTAAGAGAAGCAACACTGGCAAGTGAGTGAGATCTCTTTCTTTGACACCAGATTATTGTAATTTTTTTCCTTCCCTGGCACTCCCTTCTCCTTAAGAGTTGAGGAAGCATTCTGGGCAAAGTCAGATTCTGGGCAATTCTCAGGAGACTTGCTCTGATTATTTTTAGGTTGATAAGGTATTTGATTTGATTGGAAGAGCGAAGAAGGGAAGAAACTGTTGGTCGTCTTATCAAATAGGATCAGATTTATTTTAAGATTATTTGGAGCACTGAGAGTAAGAAATAGTAAATAAAATATGAACACAAAAAAAGGAGGAGGAAATTGTTCACAGTACATACTGCATTACATACTGCATTTTACTTAGCCGATGTCTTGCAAGTGCCAGTCAAAAAAACCCAAAAGTTTCAGCTTCCCTCAGATTTCTGTGTGTGAGTACATGTGCCACTGACAATTCAAAGCCTCTTCAGTCTTCACAGAACCATAAACATATTCCAATGAATTTGAGAGGTGCTAAACAGGCAGAGAGAAGGCATCTTCCCCTGTGCCCAAACTCAAATGTCCTTTTATTTTGAAATAAAAAATTAGTTCTCTAAACTCAGTTCAGTTTCTTCATCATAAAAGGTCACTTGATGAAAACCCACTGCTAAGGGGAAAAGATCAGATGTTCACAATAACTGCCAAAGCCTCTGGTTCTGAATCAATGTACAGCTAATAGCAATGCACCAAACATTACGCCAAGTAGTACCTCCTGGAGAATTAAACCCGGACCTCAGTGTTATCTCCTGAACGACAACCTCTAGCTCAGTAAAAGCCATACATCTAAAATTACAGCATGACGCGCCTATGGTGCCCAATATGACCCAGGGTCTCAAATATCATGAATGTGTCTGGGAAAATAATCTCCCCACCATGTTATTTTGTCCTCTGAACTA
>NW_010539884.1:54174-92222 GCF_000687285.1 Phaethon lepturus
CCCCCCCCCTACAGTTCAGTGACAGGTAGACAGCAAGAGCCCTTAGCAGAGATATGGCCGGTACAGTAGCTACTGCAGACTTTGATGATCTGCTTTGATCATCTTGCATCATATTCATTAGAGAACTTTTTACCCTTTCCATTCTGTACAGGGCAGATATCTCCTTTAAAACCCCCTGCTCTGATTACTATCAATACTGGGGAATTCATAGCTTGCAATGTAGCCTTCAGATCTGACACACCCAGAGTTGACAATGTTCAAATTTAATGCCTCAGTTGCATCAATATACAACTGCTTTACAGTCAAATCAATCCACTGATTAACAATATTTTATTATCGACTCGAAATTTTGCCCACACAGAACACAAGCAAGTTATTAATATTTGTTCTGATTTATCCTACCCTAACCAACACTCAGTTGCTACCAATTTTAACTATAGAATATTTATTAACCGGTATTAAAAAAAAAGCACACATTACCTAAATTTTGGACATTTTCCAAAGCATATTAAATTCTTCTGAGTACCATCCAGCCTTACTAAAAACATACACACAAAAGCCATTGGTTTGCATGCAATCAGTGAAACGGATTGTGGCGGCCTACCGCAGACTTGTGGCCTCACACACCACCCGTGGAACGCGTGTCTCCACCCACCTCCTGCCTCAGAGCTCGCTTCCCGCCGCCGCCGCGCCTGATGCCGCGCGCGTGTGGTGGGAGGGGACAGAGGCGCGTGCTACCCAGGGTACCTTGCGATCGTCGCGTGGGCACGGAAGAACGTGTGAGACGTGCCGTTTCCCCGGGCAACCGGCGTAAAAAGGCGGGACTGGAGAGATATAAAAGGCGGTGCTCGGGGCGCCTAGGCGCAACTTCGCCAGCGAGGAAAGGCCGTACGGGATGCGGCGAGACGTCGCTCGGACCCGGGGTGGTGACTATCCCCTGCTTAAAATCTATCTTCGCTCTCTTTTCCCGTTCTGCCTCGCTTGCTCTCACTCCTTTCGTCGCCAATAAAGCTTGGAGCCTTCCCAACCGATAGATAACCTCGTTTGTGTTGTAATCTCAGCCGGGGTGATCATATCGAACTCCAAAGGTCCAGGCTCTTCCAGATCCTTACATGGATAAAGCATAATTATGGGTATTTCTCAAATTATTTCCCATAGCAATGGCTGCCTTATTTTTTCCTGCTCTGCTTTTGTAAGGAGAGGATCTAGAAAAAAAGAATCACAACTTTTCCTAGTCTGGTTCTTTACATTCTGTATAATAACATTGAGTAATTGCACTTCCACCCCACACTGCTAACACATTCAGGGGCTGCAAATGCAACTAAACCACGTTAAACCATAAAGACTAATCATTAATTAAAAATTCTTTTCTTTGGAGGGTATTCCGACAAAGGGGTGTTGGGCGTGGAAGCTGAAACACATTCCCAAGCCAAACATTTATTTACAAAGATCACATTAGAATGCCAACATGGCTTTTTCCACATTTGAAGTTCCTAGATACTTTGTGACAGTGAATATTAGCAGGATGGTCAAAAGGGTAAGAAACAAATTATCGCTGCTTGCTTTTATGTTTGTATGTTCACTTAAAAACAGATGAATTACTTTTCAAAAATATGTACTGCGTACTTCAGACTAGGGAAAGTCTAAATATCATCAATGCTGTTGATGTTGTCAAATGAAACAAATTAATCCAAGTATTTTAATTATAGAAATTCATTAATGCAATTGCCAACAGAAGCGATGCTTCTTAACCAAAAACTTTACATCAGAAATTAAAAAGCTTTTTCACAGAGGTGTTTCGTAGGCGCTAAAGATGTGCATGGCCTGGTTACTGTTGCTGCGTGTACCAAGTTTCTCAAAACTAAATCCATTGGACTTGGAGAAGAGTATTTTTCAGGTCTTCTCCAACAAATGGTTATTATGACAAATAATTAAAGTGAAATGTGCTTTTAAGAATGATAATGTACTGTATATTATCAGAGCTCTTCATCAAGATCATATGTTCTTGATAAAGCTTATAAGCACATTTTTTCTAGAAAAGTTACACCTCCTGTATTCCCCTTAAGTGATAACACTAAGGATGATTTTTTTGATGTACCACAACATATTCCAGTACTACTTAGGATTCAGAATTAGGAAATATTTTACACACAACAACGGTGATTGCAAATATTCAGATACTCAACAAAAACCCCCAAACCATTCAGTGGCATTGGTACCGTTCCCAGCTCAGCAGCGCCTGTGAGACTACAGTAGCTGCTATGAGGTGGCACAATATCTGTAAAAAAGACACAACCACATTGGTCTGACTCGGGCTCCTAAGTGAAGCACTGCCAGTACCGGCAGTATAAAATCAGTACTGGTGCTTTGGGCCACAGCCAAGCACTTCTGCATCAGGACAAGCTTAGTGCTGCCGCCATTTCAGTTACAGCCCATCTCGATGACAGTGGTAACCAACCATCAGCAGCAATGCCGCTCTATGCCTCTCTGTGCCAGTAGCACCTCTAAAGCAAATGCCTAGCACTTACCTAGAGCTGGACAGTGTAAACGAAAACTTTGAGGGAAGATGTTTTTAAAAGACCACTGCTTTGGTTTCGGAGCAATTTACATGTGAAACGGCACGACTTGCAACCGAGGCCATCAGTTTTCCCTGGCTGCACTAACAACATCAGGTATCTCTCCTTTCAGATGAAAACCAGCAGCTGTTAAGTCATACAGGTGAATTTTAGATTCATACACCTTGCTACAGTAGTCCTTGTGTGCATTCAGGTGTATAGCCTTGGGCATCTGTCTTTTTGAACAGAAGGGGGGGAAAAAAAATGTCTAACTAGGATCAGTCCAGAACCCTTAGCACACAGAAGTGAAATAAGGAAACTACCTACATTAATATGGAAGAAGAAAACTCTCTTTCCACTTTCTTTCCCTCTAAAAGTCTTGGAAGCACTTCTTATGCATATCACCATGAACTACATCTATACAGGGAAAGATGGGTAGACAGGTAAACTCAATGTATTTTAACATATGTTCAGTTTAAAAAAAAAAAAATATTCAAAGCCCATCAAAGTCGCCACCATAATTTCTATTCACTGCCAAGGCAAGCAAGATTGGATCTTAACATTATAGTAGTATTTTTTTCCAAAATGACAGCATCCATTCTACTCCTAGTCAAACTCCAGTTTTTTCTCTAACTAAAAATCCTATTCACTTAAAATAGAAAAATATTCTTGAGTTTAGGTACATTCAGCTGAAATTAAACTGGAACGACTTAGAAAGTCTCTTTAGGATCTGAAATCATAAGCAGTATACAAGTGATTCTGTAAAACTATAGATTGGGGGGGGTGGGTTGAAAATGCTTTTCTTTTTTAATTTGCCAAATAAAATGGTCATATTTCCTGATTTTTTTCTTGTGTACCTCCCATCAAAATTATTGGAGAGACTGCAGTGGCAGTTGACCTGGATGCTTATTGTGCTTATTGTCTTTTGTATCTATATTTTTTAAAAAGAATTTTACTTGTTTAAAAGGCCACTGTGTTCTGTACCACAGGTGCCAATACTCTAGTGTGTGCTAGATGATCCAACATATGTTAAGAGTTTTCTAAAGTACTTTGGGGTCCTTGGGGAGAAAAGGTGCTACATAAATGTAACATGTATATTTTTAAATAACAAAGTTGTGCATCTAGATGTTTGCAGACTGCACAAGAAGTTGCATTTTTGTTGAGAAGACATCACTTTGCTTGTGAGAGACACACTAAAAAGACATTTTAGTAAAAAAAAACAACCAAAAAACCCACACCAACAAAAAACCAAACCAAAAATAAAAACAAAAAAACACACCTCACAAATTTAGATTTCAGGCTGAAAACCTGACAGACCTTTTGCTATAAGACCCGTATTGAACTCCCATAAATCCTGTTGTAGACATTTATGAAAAAATGCATAGATAAAAAGATAAACATTAATTATGCACTATAATGTTTAAAGAGGTTTTATGCTGGATTCTAAAATATGCACTTCAGAAATTAACAGCTTTATATTTTATTCCTGGATTTCAAATAGCTTAAACATTTTAGCATTTGTTGTGCCTTTACACTCACAGCCTTTGCAGTGCACTTTTTGACCTTTCAGCACTCAAAAGTGGGGCTGAGACAACTAAAATCTGGGAAAGGTAGTAAAACATGGAGCATGCAATAAATTAAAGACTTGGAAAATTGTGGTAATAAGCCCTTTGGGTTAAGTCTCTTTTAAAGCAGTAGCACTGGCTCAGCACTACTGGAACAATTCTTGTTTTATTTAAGACTTGTGCTATGGAGCTTCACCTACTGGTTACAGATACAAAATGCGTTTCTGTTAAGATGACATGATTCTGTTTCAACGAGTCTCTGGCTTATTTCATGATGTCTTTTGATGTTTGTCTAAATGAAAAGATAACAGTTGGGTGAAATGCTTAGTCCCATATACACACAGAACGACAAGTTACTCCTTCCATCAAATGTTTCCATTCTCAAAGCATGAGGTTTGGGGAAGAAAACTAGGTGAATCAGTTGACTAAAATGAAAATTTTGGCAGAGAGTCCTCTGGGATACCTTGTTTGTGCAAAGCCATATATGAATGGGTCTATTACTGTCTAGATCTCACCTGTGCTCCTTTATTAAAGTGAGTGCTAGAGAGAATACTGCCCTCACAGAAAGAAAGACAACCAGTAGCTGGATCCAGATGATGATGGAACTACCATGGTAATGATAAAGAGGCAGAAATGATAAGGAATGCTTCACACTATAGAGAATATTTGCATGAAGCCCTTAAGGAATCTCAGTAAGTCGTGCTAAAGGTAGACAAAATTTCCATGAAGACCAGTCTAAGGAAGTTGAGAATAACTGAAGCACAGGAAACTTGAACTATTCTTTAGGTCTTTTACATCTATCTGAAGGGAGGCAAGACATGTACAACTGGGGAAGACACCCAGGACCAAGCTCCAATACTGAAGCCATGAGGACATGCACTTACTGAAGGAGTTCTAGTTACTGCTGACAAATCTGGATAAGCAACCAGTAATTCTGGAACACATGAAAATCAGAAATTAACTGTTAAAAAGCAGTCCCAGGTGACCGTCTAGTCTATCCTCTGCAATGGGGCAGTACTGATGTAATTATCAGCGTTCATATTCTCAAAACAACTGATGTGAAAACATGCTAAATGTGTCAGCTGACAAATGATAGCAAACATAGATCAAAATGAAGCAAGCAAATTGGCAGGAAAAATGAGTGACTGAATTGCCTGAGGGATCACACAGGTGTTACATGTATGACCATGTGAACAGAAATGCATACAAGTATTCACACAGAGCATCTTTTTACCAAGAACATTTTTTATCTCCTCACCATTTTAAAACTGTCAACTCAAATATATTTATTAGCACTCTAAAGAAAAAACCAAAATGACTCATTACTATTTATTAGCTTGATATGTTAACGAGCAAAAGGGAAAAAATCCAGTTGAATTAAGTATGTGGAGGTTGCCTACTCTTAATATCTCTGGCAAATCTTTGATCTATGTTAATCTCATGTTACTGTAGTAAGGACGCTGGACCATCATTCATCTCACATATGAGCAAGGCACTCTCGTGTGTCATGCTAGATTTTATCAAGAAGAAAATGAAGTCAAAGCTAGCTGTCAAGGCAGCAGGGTTTTGAGTGGAGAACCTGAGAGTGGGATTTTTAACTTGCAGAATTTGATGGAGGAAGCAAGGAAATTCAATCAGCCACTTTACATGCATGATACTTCATTGATCATCAAAAAGCTTTCCCCATCTAAATTTGTATAGAAAAAAATCTTGCCCAGTTTACCAGGCAGAGGGAACTTGCAAAGTAATCAACAGCACTTCAGTGCACAAATGAAGCAATAGAGTAGTTTGACATTGGAAAGGGTGCCCTTTCATTATTCCTTTTAAATGCTATAGAGAGGGGATTTGAGCACAGCAGTAAATGCAGGGCGTAAGACTGTTGACGGGATATTAGAAGGAATCCTGTGGTGGCAAAGTCAATGTAATTCTCATCACTGTTGAAACAGGCCTATGGCATCTTATGAGCAGCGAGTACAAATAATATTCACTTTGGCTTTTAGCAGAGTAGTGACTGGCAAAAGTACAAAAATTCTTTTTAAAACAAAAAGGGTTTTTTTGGTGGTTTTGTTTTGTTGTGTTTTTTTTTTTTTTTTTTTAATTTGCCAGGCTATGCTAAAAACCCCAAAGGGCAAAATTAGAAGTACATTCTTCTTTGCACTTAAGTACAAACTAATCGGTGTTGCATCACCGGATGGCACATAAAAGTTCTCTCTGACATGCAGCAGATACTTGAAGGCGTTTCACTTGTGATGACACTAACTAGGAAAGTATCTCATTGATCATTCCTGAGAGGAATTGCTGTCCTCACTGTCTGCAATGGATTCAATACAGACCGGCTGAGCATTACACTCTGACTCAGTTTGCCTGCTGATACTCTTGAGTAGTTAGTGCTACTGGTATCCTTACTCCACAGCAGTGTTCAAGAAGTATTTGCATTAGGACTTCAGAAGGCATCTGTGCAGGCATAGTTGAAGTTAGTGAGCTTTTGAGCTCATCGATAACTGCAGGAAAGCAACTAAAACATGGCCACAAAGGTCCAGCATTATGATTGCTTATTTAGTCTCAAGTGAATACAAATATTTATACCACGGTCTTCTGAGCTCATCACTAAGTGATCATCTATTTCCTGTCCCATCTTGTTACCAAAATATTAGCACTGCAAGTTGCCACTACACTGTACTCAACTCCTTCATAACCGGAACAGTAAAGGCATTTGGACACTAATTTCTGCAATATAAAATGTTACACCTGCACATTTTTGTTTTCTGGGCTCAGGGAGAACTGGAATTTTTGGCTGCTTCTTTTACCTAATGTATTTCAAATTTTAAAAAGATTAGGAGAGAAACTGTACACAAGCAGAAGAGTTTATATCCTGTTGGTAGGGGATTGGTTTTAGCTCTGTGTTAAAGGCTTCAACAGAATTTAAATGGTACATAATTACATAATTCTCATGGTAGCCTGCTGCACAAGAACAAGCGTCACCCATAACCACCATCTGCACAGAGGACAGTCCACAGTGGACTTATCACATTAACCTGCAAATGCTATTTGATCCCCAAAATCACAAGTACTGTAAGAATAGCATGACAGAAAGAGTATGTGTTGAGCTGATGATGAAACTAAAGGGCCACACATGTATTGTGTTCATAGTACTGACAAATACCCTAAAATTAAATTAAATGGGAGTAAAGGTCTATACCTTACTATAAGGGTATATATTGATGCTTGATGGTTTTTTCCTTCTTCTACATGGAGACAAGACTCCACCCATGTTAAAGAAAAAAAGATACATCAAGTCTCTCCTCCTTTTTCCCACACTAATGCATTATTGACTACAATGTACCAAACTTGCACTTGCAGTCTAACCCACTATTACAGCACCTTGTATCAGTACTTTAAACATTGCTTAACAAGAAAAATATGTCAATATACAATGAAAGCTTTCATTTATGCTTTCAAATTGAGCAAACTGCTGCAAGCGATGTTGTAAATTACCCCCAAGAATGTTTAACTGGGCAAAATAGAGAACAAATTTTAGTGACATCAAACGTGACTGGATTCATAATTAGCAACACTTAACAATATATTAAGTTTATCTCCTTTCTATTCCAGTGACCCTTTCAGTTCTGAGCAATGTGTGCATATGCTACCATAAATCATGTCCCAGATTTGTCAACAAGCTCTGAGTACTTTTGTTGTTTGAGAAAATTACAAAGTGAACTCCTGGTTCAAAATTTTTTTGATAATGTGTTACAGGATAGGTGAGAGCTGCTTGATCTTAGCTTCACTCCAGTCTCTCTTGAAACTGAGAAAGAACCACAATTACTATCTATGCAGAAGTCCATTGCTACAATAACTGATGCTACTGACTGGTGGGGCCATGCCAAACTGATCAAAACCAGGTACTAATGCCAAGTTAGCACTCTGCCTAAAGCAACTGTCAAGTAATGATAGATTAGATAAATCTGATTGCTCTATCAAAACATTCATCTCAAATCTTGATTAGTAAACCTATTGAATTATGATTAATTCACAAGAGTGCTGCTGACAGATAAGGTACTTTATCTGACAATGTGTAGTAGTCGCTTTGCCTGAAGCAAAAAAGCTCTGAAGTTGCTGGTAAAATAAACAGTATCAACTACAACATACCAAGAAGGATAATGAGGCTACATGCACCTTTTAATTTAATACAGGCTGATCTATGAAGAACCTAGCTTCAGCCACAAAAACATAGGAAATGGAGAAGGGCCAGGAAATCAAAGCAGTAAATGGCAGGAAAGGCGGTAAAACTGCCAGGCTGAATGTACAGAACTGAAAGCTGCATAGGACGGGCTGCAGAGACTTCTAGGGCTTCTAGGATGAATCAGGAAATCCAAATATCCCTTGCTTTGAAGAAAAACCTGATTCCAAAATTATGGCACATGGCCTCCACTTATTGCATCGTCTTGGGTGTCCTGTCCCATGTAGGAGTAATACACTACAGAGCATAACAATTACATGAGATGTGATATCATCTACTTGGCACTTCCAGTGAATGTAAAAAGTGGTTAAAACCTGATAATTGTCTAGAATACATCACACAAGGAGAAGGGACTGCCTTCAGTGTTACTACAATGGTATTAAAAGAGTATCTTGCATTATTTATAATTTGTCATAAAGTTCAATAATAAATTAAATACTGTTTTTCTGCAGCTTTTAAAACTATAACAATGGGATTTTTACAATATTACAATGCCACCTCTGCACGCTCACTATGAATTTGTCCCAGACTCAGTATATCATAACAGACCTTCCTTTACAGAGTAAAGTAAAAACCTACCAGTTTCAGCTCAATTTTGCTGATACCTGTATGTGTACATGGGTAGATCACTAGAAAGCTCCCCATTACCTGAATTTGCAGCAGCCAGTGAAAAATAGGTATTGTAATATTGTGCTCCAACTTAATGAAGAATCCACCTTCTCCAAGTCACTTGTTAGCTTCTCCTGACCTAATAATTTTACAAAAACCCTAATGCACTATAATTATGTTTCTCCCCAGCCAGTATTAACCTTTCTGTGACTCTTTTTTCTTTCTTCTATCTCACACATATTTATTTATTTTACCTAGCCTCTGTTAATCAATGTGAACTGCAGATGGGGTCAAGGAAAGCTACTTCCTCCTTTGATAGCCTCCAATGCTTTCACTCCTGGGGATAAAAATGCTTTAAATGGAGTTATATTCTAGGAAAATCAATAGATGATTACTGCAAAGATTTGTATCGATTGCCCTGTTGCATTGCAAAAAGGCTAAAGAAAAATTGCATGGCACATTCCCTTCATTTTCTACTTCATAGAACTTGCTGCAAATATTTTGAGCAAGTAAGAAGTATTGGAACTTCATTTAATAAGCTAAACTTTTCTTTGTTTATTCCTGCTATTTGTACATTTACTTTGAAAAAAAATCCCCATAGACATCTCTTTCACAATGCCTGAAATCAGAGCGCTACTTGTGATCCTGAAAAAAAAATGCACTGCAGTAAATACCTAGCTCTCAATAACTTCACCAGCTTTACATATTTCACAAAAACAACAACAAGAACCCACCAAAAATTCTTATTTTCACTACTTTACCAGAATTGCTCAAGTTTGTTCCTAGCACTACACAACACCAAGTATTCAGGCTGGATCTTGTTTTCACAGACTGTAGTGGTTTCCTGGCCTGGTTTCATTTCTCTTGACGTAACTGGAGCTAGACTTGTTCTCCCCTCTGAAAGCCTTAAGAACTGGAAATACAGCATCAACAATTATTTCACAAAAATAAAATAAAATTCTCCAACAGAAACAGATTTTCACACTCTTCTCCCCTGACCCCAAGAATTAGGTTCAAGTTTGAAGAGGATCTTATAAAATTATCTACAGGAATTTCATTTTTTTTTTAAAGGCATCCTTATTTTGCAAGAATGGCCTAAATGCTTTTGGCAAGTTGTTTTCAGACAATGGTTTCTGTAAACTTCTTGTTCCTTGTATCACCTATTTTTTATTTAAGTTACATGGCATGCTGTCCAAATACCAGACTGGTGGTTTTACTGTTTTAAAGCATAAATTAAAAAAGTTAAAGTAACACACCATGATACTTCAAAGTCACTTTGGATAAGTTACTGCATTTCTCTGTTCATCTGTTTCCTGAAGGATAATACTATTTACCTCTTTGTGAATTATTCAGAGATCTACTGCCAAAAAGTACTATGGAAGAAGTAACATAATGATGTTTGTATTAGTGAACACAAAATACAAATATGGAACTATATTTCAAAAGGCACTGAACTTGTACCAAAATGTACAAGCATTTCCCTGAATGCACAAAAATTCTTTGAATGTTGCAAAGAAAAAATATGAACTTAGAATTTACAACTCTCTGAACTTATTACTTTTATCTCCAAACTACACTTGTAAATCAGTTCATCTAGTTCTAGTACCCTAATATTAAAAAGGAGTTGCTAGTCCAATCTATCCTGGTTACAAAATGCATGTCATCCAGATGTGATTATTTTCACATGCTCAAGTGATTCAAGTGTTGTCTCACAGTCATTTAGTATGTAGCTTTTACTGTGGCTCTATTAAGAAATGAGGAAAAAAAATGTAAAGAATGAAGTGATTTTTCAAAATGTGTTAATGAATGTAAAGTTCCTCAGATTCTTACTCCTTTCTCCAGTTTTACATACTTATTAACATTTCTTTTGAACAAAGCTCTTTTTGAAGCCTTGCTTTTTCTAGTCCTCTTTCCTAGAAGTAGATCATCATGCATGTGTGTTTATGACCTTTGTTCTTTTTCTGTAAGTCTTCAATTTAACCTTTGTTATGTCTTCTGCTTTCTGTTCCTCTCTCTATCCCTAATATATTTCAGTTTTGAAGAAGTCCTGAGGATATCATACTGGCTTCTTCTGTTAGTTATATTTTTCTATTTCAGGAATACTGTAAATTATTTCAATTTCAATTACATTAAAAGGTATTTCATGGCATGCTCCATTACAGTAGCTGGTAGAATTCTTCAGGCTTGTATCATATTGCTCATTTTCATTATTAATAAATTCCTGTCACTAGGTTTCTTTTGTTAATTCTTTGCAACTTTTTCTCTGTTGTAGGTGCTAAACATACTACAAATTAATGCTAAACATACTCATTAACTGACAAAGTGACATCATTTGTTTAAAGAAAGGGTAATACTAAGCCACAACTGATTCATGAGACTAATATTCAGAAATTTTTCTTGCATGGATATACATGTGTAGAAAAAAAAAAAAAAAAAATCTGTTCCAGGTGGAGAGTTACTAACAGCTCAATAATTTGGATGTCTGACCATTTAACTGTTCTGGTGGGAGATGACAAACACTAGGAATAAGGTTTGTTGTCTGATTATGATTTATGTTAATTACTGGGTGAACTGAGGGTCCTAAGCAGTCTATTTGTATAATTGCACTTTTGACAGTTCTCAAAGAGTGCCTGGAGAAAAAGATAGGCACACCTTTTTATGGAATGTATATACAAGCAGAGTAAATACATAAGTGGTACTTGAACTCCTGTGAAAACCTGTCTCCTTTAATTAGATTGTTAAATGGGAAGTGTTAATTGCTTAGCTTTTTAAAAATTTGAATCTTTGTGCTTTCCCATTCTTTTTCTGGCTAGACAATCTTACTCCATGCCAAATTGTGACATTGCTACCCAGTCTCGTGCAGCGCTCCTTTATCGCTAGCGTTATTTGGAAGAGAGCAAAAGCAAGCCACTTTCCAGCCATGACTCCACACTGCCCCAGTGCAAGAGTTAACTGTTACAGGGCTACTTCAGCACACCCATCTGATACACTGACACAGATACAGCACTGCATACATTGGGGCACTTGGCATAACAGGTAAGAATCCCCTTCATTTGTATTTAGAGGATGAGTAAAGTACCATTTATACCTGCCCTTTCCTTATTCCCTAGGTGGTGGCACATGGCCACTCTTGGAGACGGAACAGGTAGAGTTTGATGGATCCTTAGTCTGAACTAAGTCCTATGTTTACCTCCATGTCACCCTACCCACCTCGGAAAAGGAGATGCTCCTCACTGCCAGGAGCAGTGATGCTGTGCATCGCTGTGTCCAACTGCCTTCTATTCTTCTGCAGCAGCGTAAAATGGGTTACAGACTAGTCATACATTTTAGGATTAATTTAATTTGGGTTTTTGGGGTAGGTGTTCTGTTAACAGAGTAATGCACGGAACATGCACTAATAGTCACAAAGCTAAGGTGAAAAATTGGGAAAGAATTCCTATTATGACATATAAAATAAATATATACAGGAGGAACCACATGACCTTCTCTGTAAAATGAATCACACTAGTTAGTATATTCATATATGCAGAGAGCCTTGGTCCTAATAAAAACAAAGTAAAATATATAAGATAACTTTATATATTTTTAAGAATTTTGCTTTTACCTGTGGAAAAATAAACATAATAAATATAATTTTTATTGAATACTTTAGATCCAGAATGACTGGCTCTCAAAACGCCCCTCAGATTTATAGACAGTTTTTCCTAAAAGAAATGGAAAACTATACGTAACATTTCTAAACCGAGTTTCTCAAATTACCTTTCCTGCCAATTTATGTGAGATACAATACATTGTTTTACAGGAGAGAATTCATTACCAGGAAAAAAGTTAAGGTCTTTTTATTTGCTATATCCCATTCTAAAAATTCCAGCCAACTATTTACCACCAAATTTAAAAGCCTGCTACTGAATATTGCTAGTTTACCTCTACACTATAACACTAATGATGAAATAATTTAAGTTTATACTTTTTAACAGGATAAATCTTTACTGAAGCCTAGACCGAAACCATGGTTGAAGCATATGGGTATATTGTGTACGAGATACGAAGTTTAGTGCAACTCGGTATCTCCTTCAGCAGAGACAAGTGAAGATCCATGTTGTACATCTAAGCAAGTTTGTTGGTTCTGAAATGCACATTCTTACCTACCCAATGAAAATGGTGTCATAAAGAAGAAAAATGGCCTCAGTCCAGCTTTTCAACCGCTCCCCAAACTCCTGTACGAACCAATCATTAGCTACTGTTAAATGTCTTTGTTCCACTGAGTTCAGAAGAACTACAGCGGTTCACGCTAGGCGAGAATCTACCCAAGATTTATATATGAATTAACTCTGCACTCTCATAAGGATAAGATGTTCATGAAAAAACATGATGGTACAAAATGAAGAACAATGCTTCTTTTTGCGTTGGATGAATTCTCTGAATGAGGTCTGGATATGTAAGATTGATATAGTAAAGTAAAAACCCCTCCTCCCCATCTTTTCTCCATTCTAAAAAAAGGTAGCCTTTATTCAATTAGGCAAACCTAAGTATGGTTTAATTTAGAGATTTTCATACTTGGACAAATAACCATCCAAAAAGGCAGCACTTTCGCTCCGCATTTTCAAACTGTATTGATGGTCACTCACAAATACACAGTCAATCCCATAGCAGAACAGCACGTGTTTAGGTCATGACTCTGCAGTTCAGGGGATTCTCTGTCGTCTGATAAACACCGAGGTCTGACCACAACACTGAGAAAATGGTAATACCTGCTAAAGTACATGTGAAGTGATGTAGCCCACGTAACAGAAGTCAGTGGTATGCAGAATCTCTTCCAGACTTTAGGGCACCACTAGGTGGTCAGTGAAAGTAAGATTATCATCTCCATTAGAAGGGATGATAGCCTTTCACAGAATAAAATTTCATTTTAATGAAACCAGATTAAAAATATCACGCAAAATCTAGAGTAATTATAACCAGGCAACCTTGCAAAATATTCTGGGCACTAGTAAAGAATTCCAGAATAAAGCCCTAGATTTAAAAATTCCAACAGTACATATGTATAAATATAAACAAACACACACACGTTCACTCATTTTAGTACTGTCTCATAAAAGGATTAAGTTAAAACAAAACATAGACTCAAAATGCATGGAAATCTAGACCCTCTTTAGTCTATACATACATAATTGCTATTCTTGTGTAATCTGTGAGTACAAATCTGGGTTTGTTATATTCAGAAATACAATTTCTTCAATGCACAAAACTGTATAGTTTGTTAAATAAACACAAACTGGGGTATAATGACATATTTGTTTTCTTTACAAGTAGTAAAGCAATATTTCTCTAAGGCTTACTACATTAGCATTTCTCTCCATGTTCCAAATGCCTTTGAACTTTCTGAAGAGCTACATCTGTTAGCTCCCTTGTATACAACCGAAACTTACCAAGTGAATTAACTTTAAATATAAATTGCTTTGTTCACTATTAAGATTGATGTTGGACACACTGTACTGTAAGTTGCAAACTGCAATTACAATTCGCTGCAATTATCTCTCGTTGTTAATAGCACAAGATAGCATGTCACTTTCTACCAAGTGTATAATTTATCTTTTTTTTTCTTTTTTTTTTCCCCCCCTTCATGAACTCTTGTGGTATTCCAAATGTATAATCTTGTTGTATTTATTTCCCAGTGGTCCAACAAAATGCACAGCAAGTGCTGACTAGAACAAACTAAAAGGCAGTGCTATTGACAAGCCGTCACTTGAGCGGTAATGAACACTCTGCCTCTACTTTCACCTCACCAAACTAACAGCTTTAATTTATGATAAAGCAAACGAGAGACAACCTCCAGTTTTATTATACCCTCAGTGCTGTTTCAAATAAAGTAATTAGAAGGTCAAGAGGCAGGTCTAGAAAGCCAAATACAAATGCAAGCCCTCTGCACTGACATTTTTAAAAAATTCTTGACTGTTCAAAGAGCATTTTATCCATCCCTCTTCTGCAGAGCAGCGCAAGGCAGTTTTTACCACCGTAACCAATCTGAAACAGCGTGGTTCAATTCTTTGCTGAGTAATTCAGCCCATATGTTAAGAGAGATACCTAGCAGACAATGTTCCTTGCCCAGACCTTTAATTTAAAAGAAAGGTACAGGTGAGCTTTAAAAGCGTGTTTTCCAACAGAAACTTTGACATAAAAGTGGCTTTTTTTTCTTTTTAGAAGCACAAGAAATTTCATGGGATACCATAAAGAAACCCCAAGAGTGAAACAAATAAATAAGAAAAAAAATTGTGTTAGAAAGGTGAGCTTCAATCCTCTGAAAGCTTATAACGTGATGAATAAACTATTCCTAGAATTGCTGAAGAACTAGTTTTTCTTGAATGTTTGGACTAACTGGAATAAAAGCACATAACTATATTTGGTCTTTGGAGTATTGTTATATAAATATTTACAACTAGAGAGATATAATTATGCTAATGCAGCATGTCTCCATTTTCATTATATGAATCATCTTGAATTTAAATTTCGGTCAAAAGTATCCCATAACACCTTAGGAGATAGTAAAAATTGTTCCTCAGCTACATACAATGAAACCTGTACAATTAGGCATTCTTGTTAGGCAACCGTATGTCTTAAGCGACATGAAAAGGACACTCTCATGTATTGCTACAGTTCTGTTCTAAGTTGATTGCAAAATTATTTCCCATTAAGAAACTGTTTTTTGTTAAGCCTTTGATGAGTTGTCTTACACTAGCTTCACAACTTAAAATAAATCACTGAACTGCAGCCAGGTCTGAATAAAAGGCAGCAGCTGTTTAACACAGATCAACGGTTTAGGAAAGACAAACCAGAGCCCAACCGAAACAGTCCAGGGAACTGAGTCAGAATATGGCTATCTGCATGGCCATTTGCTCTTCACTAGAGTGCCTGTAGCATCCATGCTAGGAGTCCTCACAACATCTTGAAGGCAGAACTTGGTCTCTCCCAAAATACTGTTGTTCCACTAGTGTCCTAGGTTTCATGCAAATACCTCTCCATCGATAACAGCAGGTCAGGAACAGAAAGAAGAGTGCCACCTGCAGACTGACGCCACGCACTAGCTCAGCACCAAGTTTTTCTGCAATGCATTCTTCTACAACTATTACATCAGCTTGCTCGTATTTCCTTTAGCGAAATATCACGGTGGAACGCATACACAAAGGTTTCTTTGACTACATCCAGAACTACAGTTCTCAACTACTAGTGTTATCTCTATGTAGCACAGGCATTAGATGAATTTAACGTACACAATGCGTATGGAAATGTAAATTAAGGCAAAGGTCTCACAAGCGTATGTGTACGAAAACACTGAGACTTTGCAAACACTTGTGCATCAGGGGGTTTTTAGCCTTCAGTACAGACTATATTTTGGTAAGCGTGTCTTACTTACTTAATGGTCTTTTAATTAAGATTCTGTTGTATCATTTTTCTCAAAGTAATTTTTGCTCTATCATGGCACGTTCATATAGCAAGTGCAATTATACTTAATGACATAAGTGGTGTAAATGTGTGATTATATAATTAGAACACACAGTTATGCTGTGAAGGTCCTTGTGGAACTGAAGAAACCCCAGAAGATACTGAACACATACACGAGGTAATTAACATAACTCACTGACCTCCACTTCAGTTTTTACTGACAATACCAAAGGAATAATCTCAGAGGTTTCTCTTACAAGATCTGTTCAAATGACAATCCTTTATACACACCATTATAAGTAGCTTCCAGCTTCCCTCCGTCCACAGTTGCTAACAGTGATTTAAATGTCTGTAGTGCTAACAGGGACGGAAAAGTCTGAACGACTACAATGAAAGCAGAGATGGAGTTATATGGACATTCTGGTGAATAAGGCCTTCCTTCTGTTTACACATCTTAATTACCACACATTCATAACTGATGCAGTTATGTGGTATTTGCTCTGAATCCAACTATTTGCTCTAAATGTCCAAATGTACATAATCTGTTTCCTCACAGTATGATTCAGTTACGTACAAACAAGTAACATCACACCAGTACATCTACAGTAGTAATGAGAAGCACTTGGAGCTACGAAGTGTTATCTGGCTTATATAAAAAGTCTGAAGCTATTTCAATTCAGATTTAAGCGTTTCAATGAAAGCCTCCCGACTCCACTGTTTTTTCCTGATAAGCATCTACTTCCTCAAACGGGTGTTTACTGTATGAGGTTAAATTTATTTTTCTCTATGCTGTATACTCCTACCTAACATTTTCCACCACACAGTGAACCTGCTTTTTTCCTACTTCACAGGTCAACAGCACCTGCAAAGATCACTTTGCCATCCTTTCCCACAAGAAACTCCAACTCTCAAGCTTCCACTTTCCCTGTACCCTCAGGGTAAGTAAATTCTTTACTAAGATGCAGCTGAAATTGATGGCTGCCCCTTTGCTATCCCCTCGCCTGCTTCCATCTTAAGTTTACTACCTGCCTTGTTCAAATGGGTCTTACACCAAATGGTGAATACAAGAGGTCTGTAAACTTTGCATAGAAGTTTAAAAAATAAATACACAATATATGCATCGAAGTTCAGAATGCAGTAAAGAAATATCAGATGCTTCTGCTGCTCAGTATTTTTAGATTGACGTAGTTGATGTCTGTACGTAGCAGGCAAAAAGTAACTGAAACTGGGAGTAAGTGCGTATGTGTCTGTGTGTGAATATAAGAAACTGAACCTTTCAATTAACTATATTAGGAATTCTTCTTTGTAGCATTACCTGCTGAAATGCCATCCAAACTCATAAGATTCAAACCAGATAATACTCAGTGTTAAGCACTTCTTTAGCAAAAACTTTTGATGGGTTCTTAAATTTATGACCTTCTGACAAATGGAGCTTATGAGGATCATGATGAGATTTTTTTTTTTTAATAATTCATTCCTTGATTCAAATGCAGCCATTGCAAAGCACAACAGTGGTTATCTTCAAACTACTGTTTCAAAGATTGTTAAGCAGTAGAGGAAGTACTGAGGATATAAGGAAATCTGTGAATCAGTGAAAGATGTTGGTATGCAAGAGTGAGGATATACCAGCTGGTCTCCTGCTTCAGCTGGTTACCAAAGGGCCAGGAAGAAATTAGTCTCAGACTTCAGTTGAAAGAACACCTGGACATTAACCTGGGGCACCAATTCCCTTATGAACAAGGTAATCTTTGTTTCCTCCCCAATACACCTAGAAAGTAAATAATGACTATTAAAAAAAAAAAAATCCTTGCTCCCAAGTGTCCTTAAATCACTTAATGTCAATAAAGAAAAAAAGTATTTATGAAAAGCTACGGAAAAAACCAACAACCGGCTTTGCTCTAACTTTGAGATACAAGAGAAATAAACCGCAGTAACATCTCTCCCCTTCTTGACAAAGGCAAGCAAACCTAGGGCTGTGTGGACAAACTAATATGAAAGTCTGCATCTAATATATAACTAGTAAAGGCAATAATAAATAGTTGATGCTTTCCTCAAGAATTTGTCTTGTTGGATTAAAATGGAACACAAGGCAATGTAGTTCATTGTTTGGATAAACAGAACTTCTACACTGATGATGATACTCGTCTCAAAACAAAAACGATGCTGTATTTTGGCTTGTGGCCTGTACCCTCCCTCCCTCAGAGATCTTGCCTTAGGATACAGAACGAGGACACGGTTTGTGTTTGCATATTTAGATCATCCAAAAAAGAAAAAAGAGAGTATTGCACAACTTCCATAGACATTTACAAAATCTCACATACGGCTAAGAAGAAACTATTAGTGGTTGTGAATCATATTGTATTTGGCAGCACTGATATTTAGACTGCCAAATACCACCCAATTCCAAATACGGGACTAAACCTCTGTTTTAATACTCCAGCAGACTCTGCCCTTCAGAAATCTTCAAAAGGAAATGCTGAAGAATTAAATGAAATCATTACTTTTTCCCCTACAAACAATGGCTTTTTGGAAAAAAAAAAAAAAAAGCTCAATATATTTTTTGGAAGAATGATAGTCTTCTTACAAGGTATTTGATTGCTTTGCAACCCAAAATGAAGAAAATGTTATTTAATTTATAAAAATTTTATATTTGTCTGTTGCTTTCTGTTATCCTGTGGTGGGGGAAAAAAGAACAGAATATATCCATGTGGCAGTAGAAATCAAAGAAAAATGTATTCGCCACTCAAACTGGAAACAAAGCTGATAAAAAGAATTGTTTTTAACAATTTAATTCAATACTAAAATTATTTTCATTAAACTGTCAGTGTATTTTAGAAGAAAATCCAAATTCTACTGTAAATTTGGCATGAATCCGCTTGCATTTTGGTTTTTTCTCTAGTATTCTTGATGGGGGGCATGTGTCACTTTCTTGGTATTTCCATCCTTCTCTAGGCAGCCAGCAGCATCCCGCCTTAGCCTTTGATGATGGACATTCTGTCTGCTCAGTTTGTATCAACAAATTATGCTAGTAAAAATTTACATTGCTGATGACAGGTACCCTGTTATGAGAGAAGCAGAAATCCTAGATAATGTGCATGCAGAAGGGCTGGGGAAGGGAAGGAAGGGAGAAGCAGACAGAAGTCCCCTGCAAGCTGAAGAGGCTAGAAAGCTCACTGGGAAACATGAATCGGCAGCTAGAAAACAGCTAAAGGCTTCTTACTCAAAATGTCAGATAATGGTGCTTCTCAATGGCTTCCTGAAGTAAATGTGGGTTACTAAAGTTGTAAAAACCTTAGTATAGTATTTCTCCAGCAAAAGAGTCAAAATCCAGATTTAGTTTTACATAATGACACTTTCAAATAACTAATGTTTTTTTCTAGTGCTGACATCTGCAATAAAATGCACAGCATATTTTACATTCCTACAATAAGATACTATTTTCTGCCAGTTAGTGTCAGTACTAAAGCTCGCCCTCGGCTGTCACCATTCAAAAATATATACAGTGATTGCTAAAAGTCGATTGCGGTTTCATAGCTATATTTCAATGGTAGCAAATTTTATTACTACCCAATATAATCATGGAAATACATATTTTGCCAAGTTTCCAAAGGTAGCCAACTTATTCTTAATGTGCACTCTTATTTTTCATTTCGCATTAGTCTTAACGATCATCCTTCTGATGACATGGAACAGAACAGAAATACTCTTTTCTTTCACAACAGATTTTCTTACTCTAGTGATGCAATACAAATTCTACTCCAGCCAGATAGTGGAGTCTTCCATTTTTGGGTCAGCCTTCATTTGCATGTTATACACACACTAAAGATGCATATTTTATCTCTCAATCAGTTCATATCCGTACATGAAAGACACTTCCTTGAAATTCTTTGCTACAGCTTCTGATTCATGATGTATCTTATGGAAGACATACTTTAGGTTGTCGGTCCTTTGATTTCCCACAGAAACTAATAAATAATCAACAAAAATATGATTAAAGACATTGCTTGAACTCTCAGCCAAAATGAGTATTAGCTAGTTGAAAATCTTTCTGATCCAAATCTGTTTATTTTAGAAACAGAATTCTAACTTAGGTTTTAAAAAGCCTGATGAAGGGTTCAGCTAAGTTTTGACATGATATTTTCATATTCAAAATATCTCTCGAAATAAGAGGGAAAAGGTTACGAAACTTGAACTTATAGAGGGATGAAATAGAGCTTAACAAACTAGAAAAATTATTTATCTATAATTGCAATTCTGAAAAAAAAATATTCCTTTTTCCTTTGAAATCTTATTCAACTACTACTTAATGTATTCTTGTGAACACTGCTTTGAGAATTTGTTTTGGTAACTATAAGATCATGGCCAACAATAGATAATAGATTAAAAATATTCTAACTTATGTCTGACTTCCGGAATCAAAAGGTGAGGAAAAACTAAAATTAAAACTTCAAACCGAGTATTTCCTGTAATTCAATTCTTTGAGAGTCCATCTGTTTATCTAAACCTCTATTCCAAACTTCCCAAACATATTCAACAAATTAGGAAGTGGGCTTATATCATGTTTATTTTCAGAAAATACATGGGACTTCTTCCTTGTCTAAACTTGCCTTTACAAGTACAGGAAAAATACAGAAGATCTGGGTAAAGAATATAATTTATCAAAACATAGATGGCCTCTGACCTTTTAAAAGAAGTATTTATTTTCATATAGGCGAACCTGAGATACTATTATAAATGAGTTATTGCTACCTGTAAATGCCCAAGATCCGACATGTGAACCTTATATTGTGTCACGGTGGAATAGTTTTAGCTCAGAGGAGCAACATCAACTAAGTAAACAGAACTGGAACCACCAGAGGAAGGCATTCTTTCTGGAGGCTGAGAAGTACTAATTACAACTTTCAGTTGTTTTCTTACAGAAATGTTGCTAGTTGACTAGTAACTATCAAAAAAAGTTGTTTTACAACTCAGTGCAATAACTACAACACTTGATAGACATATATTTTTCTCAATTCTATATTATACTTATCTGTTTAGCCAATTCTATACATTTTAGTACTTCGTAAATAATTACAAATTATTTAAATTTTTAGTAAAAATGACAATAAGTGTGATTTTGGTCTACATTTGGGAAAGAATTGAACATGTACAAGAGGATAATTTCTTGAATAGTTGTTTTTTAATTAAAATAAAAAAAAGTTAGTAGATTGGCTATATCACCAAAAATTATTTTTTTAAATTTTTTGTTTTTAATGTCCAGCAAGCATTTAAAACTTGTAGCTCAAGTCCTATTATATATCAATTTATTTAAAGGTTAGAATAGGAAAATAAAATAAGCTTTCCTGCCTTTTCAACTCTCAATCGGTTTCTCAGCTTTGAATGAATTAGTCACTGAACTGAACCATAATGGAGGAAAAACTCTCTCTGCATGCTGCTACTGCTGCCGAAAGCCAGCTTAGCAGTTTAGCAGACTTGCTCCAGTTATTTAACTCTTTCAGTCATTTGACTTTCTTTAAAACTTCAGCTGGAAACAAGTGTGCTGCGTGAATATCGTTGCAATACAAATGGGTTTCATTGATCTTAAGAAGTCTGTATGTTAACACTCTCATGTTTATTTTTACGTATTTATTTTAAACCAGAATGATTTGTGTATAAACCCCAGGTTTTATTAATTTCCTTACACTGATTTTTTTTTTATGTACTCTAACTTCTACATAACATATTTAAACTTGCCTTTATATTTCTTAAGAAGAACATGAACCTCTACTTCATTATATAAATTCTCCTCCAACAGCTTTTCCAGAGGGTCTGAGGAAAACAGACAAAACTACGCTTTCTTGTAGCTTTCTCTGCCAGTCCAGCTCAGCGCTTGCAGCAGGTAGTTCTCGCAGCAGGTTTTACAGCTGAGGCACAACTTCAAAATTTAAGGGAAGATCAGAAGCAAATTTTACTTCTCAAATACATCTGAAGTAATTATACAAACATGAGCCCAAGCAGATCAACAAAATACCTCCTTCCTCAAAGGTGCGTAGGTGCGGCATGGAAATAACGCGTCCATAAGCCTATCAAGCCCATATGCAGTTACTTAGTGCTCCAGTAAGACGACGTTCTCTGTTCGTGGTAATGAGTGTTAGCAGTTTAGAAATCTTGGTGATAAAAAGCAGATGCCCAGAAAAAGCTTAATTTGATTTAGCAGAGAGATGTATCTCTAATACATGACCTAACAGGGACTGGGTCTATTTTAACACGAGCTGACAAGGATTGACTTGCAGTCAGTCTTCTGTGGTAGCATACCAGGAAGACCTCTCGATTTAGAGGATGTGCCCTGCGGTACAATTGTTTACACAAGACTTCAGATGGTAATAGCGGAGTGATAAAGTTTGCACATAATCAGTAGGAGCTAGTCATCTTTCAACCCTTGTTCACTCTGATAGAAAATCAAAATACTAGAAGTTCACAAGCAGGGATAATGCCGTGCTCCCAAGAACTCCATTTTACCAACATTATTGCATTCTCTGTACCCTTTTCATCTGACTTGAAGCAACTATATTCTCAAAAAACAGTTTTCAAAACCAGTGTAGGCAGTGTCCAACAAAACACAAAGATTAAATTAATCCTTGTGCAGAAAACCTCTCAGTGTGCCACACCGTTAATATGCTCTAAAATACAGAGCTGTTGTTTTTTGACAAACAGCACACAGGCATTTCTATTTATTACATCATTGAAATGCTCTTTTTTTCCCCCCCTTCTGTGCAAATATGGTACCTTTGTTCTTCATAGTCTACAGACGTTACACAAAATTATTTTACAGACTTCCAAAAAAATTTTGCAAGGGAAACATGAGGATTTAGCTAAGCAGGGTAAATACACCTCTATAGTAAACACTTCATGCCTTTGCAATTTTTTCATTCATTGTGTAATTTATGGGAAAAATCAACAGCATTGAAACACAGTCACAACATTATCTGCCCTAGCAAAAAGAAAGATCCAGCATTACTGAAAGATGATCTGACATTTGTCCTTAACTGAAGAACACAAGCAAGTTTAATACCTCCTATAGCTTAACCCAGCCTCAACACACTAACACGTTCCACTAAAAATCTTTTGATTATTAGTGTTGTTCCCAGCCTCCTTTACACGTACTACACTAGGTTAGTGCAAACATATCGTTTAGCTTGTGAGTAAACGTGATCTTAAACGTACCTTATGCATGGAGGCTGGAGACATCTATTCTGCCTGCACAAGCAGCTCGTTGCAGTTAGCTAACTAATGCTTTCTCACTTTCCATGAAGAGACTCATCCAAACTCAGTGAAGGAATTCCTGAAAGGACTACAAAATTTCAGCCAGAGCCCCCAAACCAGAGCGTGAACCACACAGAGACTCAGCCTTCTTCAATGCAACAGACAGCTTCTAGTCTGTAATTTAAAATAAATGTAACGACACGATTAAAAATTACGGAAAGCACAACTGTGTCTCTGTGATCTCAGCGACCACTCTGTGGGTCGCTTCGTCCCAAAACTGCGTAAACTGATTTTTAAAAAAGTATTTCACTCTCTATAGCAGTCTTTCGTGCATATTTCGTATCACGATATTTAAGAGCAAAGCATCGACAGCACTAGGTGTCTCAGTACAATCAGCGCAGAACTGAATGTCACAAACATTGGGACATACAAGCACCAAGGTAACTTCTATGAATTACAAAGAAGCTGAAGGATTTCCCCGCGAATACAAACACTTGAAAGTAGTTGATTAAAAATTATTTTCGCGCTACTTATACTGAACAACTAAGTGGATAGGAAAATGTGTATTTTCAGTTTTCTGTGTGAAAGTATAGGTCCCTTTACGAACCATTTTAACGTCAGAATTTTAATAATTCAGCTTTACCCCTAATACCCTATACTTGCAAATATTTAAAACAGCATGCATCCCACCAACATGTTGGTGGTATATGGAGGTATAGTTGTATAGTTGGAGTTGTATATGGAGTTAAGAGTTGTAATACAGTAGGCTGAAGAAAAAGGTGCTGCAGATGTGCAAATTAGCACAGTGTTAATCGAACATTTTATTGTATATGAAGAAGGAGCTGAAGGCATGAGTTACTGTGCATGAGTGATGAGCGTCAATGATGAGCCCTATAAATCATAGTCAAACTAAGCTTTGCTTACCTATTGTCTGTTTATATGGAGGGTAAGAAGTGTCTTCTCAGTACAGAAATATCTACTAACATATCATAATAACAAAATTAAAAATATAATAACTAAAACCAACGCATATACAAATATATTTATTGATTCCAAACAGTAACATTATTTCTTCCTATGCTCCTCCGTTTTGTTTTGTTACCTTAAAAAATAATTCTGGGATACTATAATAAATACTTAAACATCACAAACAGAATATCTATGAAGAATATAAATGCCAACAGAAATGCCAGGAATGCATGGTAGTGACAAGAGTTTTTGTTGACAATTTGTCAATGAAACCAAGCATCTAGAATTCTAAGTCTAAACTAGAACAGTACCAACATCTATTTCTACAGAATTAATCTCTAGCGTGTATCTAATTTTCCACAAGATTATTAGGTCACTTCCTCAGAAACATGATATATACACTTTCCACAATCCCAGACACTATTTGCGGCTCTGCACCTTCAATGAGCAAAATCTCTATCGAATTCCTGGGTCTGCTGTAGTTAATAGCAAAGTTCTCAGAGACATCAATGTCGACCTGCATTTCCTCATATTAGGAAACTTAAATGATGCAAAACGTGAATGAAAATGGCAAGCTCCAATGAAGACTAAAATACAGGGCTAGCCTGAATCATATTGCCTGTTTTGAAGACAAAAGCCTGAGTAGCAGCTAGGGAGAGCGAACAAAGCACATGGGGAAGTGCAGCATCACAAATTCTCAAGCAAAGGCCCTGAACGGATTTGTGCATCTTACATCTCATTCGTATTCACTCTCAAGTCAATGCTACTAAGACAAGACCAGAGCATCCATTCTGTTTAACACAAATGCACCATATTTCCACTGCGCAGTGTCCTTCAAGAAAGGCTGAAGTGTTTTAAAATTCTAAAAGTTAAAAAAGACTATTTATTGCATTTATAAAAACTGTTTAATAACTATATTAGCAAAAAGGAAGAAACAGAAGAAGAAAACATTTTCTGTGATGACCAGTAATTATACACTCCCTTCCACCACAGCCACTCCTGTCTCTGCCATATGAACTATTTATCTCTGAGAATTCTTTTTAGCCTGTATGAGCATAGTTAACTGTTTTGACTTGTGGCAAGTTGCTTTTAATTGCTTCAATGTGAAAAAACCAGTGATAATTAAATTATCATGCAGATCTCCCAACCGTGTTGACAGTTTCAGTACGAGAAACATCACATTAAAGTACACTTTCACAGCGTAGAGTAAACCATGAACAAACCCTTGGAAATTGGCCATGTTGATACTAGCAGTGAAAGCTGAGTAAAAATATTAACTTAATGCAAGATAAAATGCTACAGCAAAGCGACAATTATCATTAATTTTCAGGATTATTTTCAGTACCATACAGAGAGAAGAAAAATATCTAACACACAACTTTTGTAAACCAGTAACACACTAAATTCATATTCCTGTAGTATGATGCCAAAATGAATATTTCTCTTTAAATTTTCTACCACTGCGTGAATTTGTTAGGGATCATTCTGTGTATATCATCTAGATTAATGCCATTATATTTAGATTTGGTAGAGACAGAACTGAGCTCTTCATTGCCAAATACCGCAGATCATGCAGCACTACATGACAACCCCTTTGTTCCTACAGAACTACTCCAGACAGCAGGAGGACATTTCTGGAAGTTTACAGAATACTTTTTAGCCGTTCTCATTTTCATTTGTCTCTTCTGGAGGCGAATCTGGGGTATGTGGATTTGCAGAGGTGGACTGCTGGGTCTCTCAATATGGTCTTTTTTCCTTGGGCTACTTTACTCCTCAGCCCTGTTAGACTTTCTGTGGCACATCTCAGAGCTGCAGTAGATGAGTTCAGAGCACAAGTCCCATAATTTATAAAGAGAATCGACACACTGGATTTTTATCTACACCTTTGAAACTTCGTGACTTAGTCTTTTAACATTTCTTTGCTACCTTTCTGAAGCAGGCTGAGTTAAGGAAATCCAGGTCCTAGCTCCTCATTCTCGACTATGAATCTCCAGATAAAGCCATGTAACATTTTCTGAAAGACACAGATAGTGACTCTGATACGCTGCCGATTTTAAATGAAGGCTGAATTCTTACGCCTATGGCAACAAGTTTTCAGAAGGAAGATTTATTTCACATCTTATCTTGAAGACTGACCAGAATTCTGACTGACTGAAGGGCCCATGCCAGCAGCAGCTAGCACTGAGCGTGGAGCCCAGTCCCGGGGGACTGAAAGTCAGCCGGGTGGAATTCAAGGTGACTAACTGCCCACTTTGTACTGCCAGCCAGCACATTCCCAAAATAGGGCACTGCATTGGCTAGGGAAGGATTTGGTTACAGCAGACAGAGGATATTACTAGCACAGTATATGTCAGCTACTATTTGTCTCTACCAAATAAGACTTAGGGCCAAACATTCGAAGACAGTTAAGACCACCCCTTGGTTTTGGGCCAGAAGGTTTAACTCCAGAAATCATTGCTACCACAAAATTTGCGGTGTAAACTAGAAGGCTCTCAAACCAACATTTGCAAATGTGCTCACAAATCAAATAAATTGTTTCAGCTGCAACTATACTTTTCTGTAAGTGCAGAAGCATTAGCCTACTGATTTTTATTGTCTGTTTCGACATAGCTGTGGAAGCAGTATTCCCTGCAAGGAAACTTAATTTAAAACTTGCGCTTTCTTGTTTCAAGTGAAACAAAAAGCAAAATGAGGCCAGTGACAATACTCATACTACTCTTCAGAAGCATAACGAGCCTTTTCCACACTAAAATACCCCACCCGCCATATATATATATATTAAAAATACAGATATATACCCCCACATACATAAATAGTATATATAGTTTACGACAAGCTTAGCTAACGTGATTTTGATTGCTTTACCAAAGGTCAATATAAGACATGCATTTTGGTTCCGTTTTATCGGTTAGAATTCAGGCTTCCCAACCTACCTAGCCTATAAGGAGTGTAAACTCTGTCCTTCACCAGGCACACATTCTGTCTGCCTTGATCCTGCATGAGCTGAATGCCAGCAGTCACCTCGTGCAGAATACTGCCGTGGCCCTTCTCTGTATACGCTATCGGCTTTTCAAGCTATACACAGCTCCGCTGTGGAAAAACAGGTTTGAAAGACACAACGAGCTAACTTTATTTAAACATCTTCCCACCTTAGTAGCACATACTAATCAGTTTCTTAGTTGAGATACAAATATACTAATACGAAGTCTAGAAAACACGCTTCTAAATTTGTGTACCCCAGATTGCGCTGCCTGAAGATTTTGCGAGTCCCCGCAGACAGCTCCTGGGATGGACACGGCGCGCGCGTGGTACCCTCAGCTAACGGATTCGCCGGCAGGGAGGCAGAAGGTGGTTTCAGGCCTTCTGGAAAACCAGGGCCTCCACGGGAACACATACCCCACATATTACTGACAGCGTTTACTGTCTCAGAGACATGAGAAAAGACACTGGCCGTTTTAGCCTTGCCTTTCACTTCCCTGTCCTTCTCTCCGCATTCATTGCGACACCAATTTTACTTTTTTTTTTTTTTTTTTACATTTCAAGCTGTCCTTGAAGTCTTTCTAAATGTTTCAAACATAAGAACTATAACCCCTCCAAGTTTAACAGCGTAGATTTCACTTCCAGCCATACTAAACACCCATCTTCAAGACCTGAAGTTATTAGAAGCTTAACCTAACAATCACAAAGAAACTATTATTATACTAGTAGAGAAACATCTGTCAACTGTATTTATAGTTTTTAAGAAACTATGCCTTAATGAGATCCTATGCTTTGTGTTCAGACAATGCCCATAGATTACGTCTGTGTCCTACAAATCCTGCCATTATAAAGTACAAAGCACAGCTTTTACATTTTATCACTATTATAAAACATTCAACAAGATTTTCTTTCAAAAACAACACTTTTTTTGGATTGGAGTAACAGCAAAAAAAAAAAAAGGACACCACCTTAGCTGACATCATAGCACTACCTAAATAAAACAGATACCAAGGTTCACGTTAACATGATAAACATTTGAAACAGAATTTGATTATTTCAGGGGTCTTAAAAGGTTTTTTGAAGAGTGAGACATAAAATAAAAGAAATAAAAGTGTAAAATAACCCACTCTTCTGCTATAAATCATTGACCTCCTTTTCCCAAATCCATTAATAAAAACAGCGATTGTATTTCATGTTACAGTTATCTACAAAAGACCATTCTTAATTGCTCTTAAGGCATCGTGTTTTATTTTAGCCAGGTTCACATTTTATTATAGAAGACTAATGGGGCATAGACTCCCAGCAGAACTTATTTTAAACCTTGGACCAGTCAACTATAAAAAGGGTATAAAAATAGTTATAGAGGCAAAATAAAAATTAAAAACGATAGCTAAGCTTTCAGATTTACAGGTGTAATAAAATGTGTCATAAACTTTTGCTTTCATTCCAAAGCTTTGTCATGAGAACACGCAGAATCTTTCTCCATTTCAGAAGTGTATGTTCAAATGTTAAATCTTTCTGTTTGCATTTTTAGTTTAATAGGCTTGCTTGGGTACATGCAATTTCTTAAAATTTATTGCTATTTCATTAAATATCCTTGCTGATCAGAATGCGAGAGTGATAAGGAGAACCATTACAGGATAATAATAATAACTTAATGGCATTTCTTGTTAATGAGGTAATAACAAGAGGCCTTCAGGCTTTCTGCTTCAAAGTTTATTTAACCAAACTACTTTTGTTATTATCTTATTAATCAGAACGCTCAAGTTGTCATTGCCCTAATAATAATTTGAAGATCTACTGGATTCATTTATCAAGATAGTTAAGGAATCAAATAATAAGTTAGAGCTAAGACCTTATAAAGCCTCACGATATTAGACAGAGATGACCTCGTCTCAATGTAATACTGAGTTAGTGCTGATTCAAGACAATAAGTGTTGCTATGCTGTTTGCAGCAAGATCTCTCAGAAAAGACTGAAATCCTAATCATTGAACTTCTGTACAGAATTTCTAGCTAATCAAAGAAATTAGCACTTATGTCCTTAAAAATTCTAGCTCATTTATGCCATCTTGCCTGCCTACTTTCGCTTATTAGTTGCAGCTGGATACCATTCCATTTTAACTCCAAATTCAATTTTATCTATGTAGCTGAACTGCAACTCAATTACAAATTTCTTGATATTGAGGATATGATTTGAAAAAACAGTCGTCTTAAAAGAAAAAAATAAACTTTATTGTCACAGTGGAAAGTGATCTGAACAGTCAGAACTACTCCAGACTCGTGGGGGCTGGCTTTCTTTATATATTACCTAATTTTTAATCTACTCCTGTAGTTTTTGAGGTCTATAATTAATTCCAAAGGTGGTTTATTTTAATGGTAAAGCCATGTCTTCAAATGGCTAGCATGGTCGACCTGCCGAAGAGCTGCAAAAAAAACCACTGTTGCCTACCATGGCAACAACAAATGAGGGAGACGAGGAGGGTGGGGAAAAAAAAAAAAAGGTTTTCTACAAGGTTAATTGTACATGAATATTTTGGAACAATCTGGTAGCAAAGAGGTAAAAGGACTTGACTGAAAGTCTACTGCTGGGAAGGTGCAGTCACCCGATGGTTTTTGCTCAAGTCTAACCAGAAGCTGTGGTTAGCGCCACGGAAGCACCACCTTTTGTTCACAGAATGGGCTAGTTCTTCAGTCCTGTGCTACAATACTCAGTTTTATGGACTGTTTCAGCAGGTTGCATGCTGCTACAGATAACGAATTTTCAGGCCGAAGGAGCTATGAAAATCTGTGTGACATGAAATGTGTGTAGTGTCTCTAACTGTTCTGCTCCATTTCTGCTTGCGCTAGAATTAACCAAGGCAAATTATTCATGTGGAAACACTGTTCCTCCACAGAGAAAACTGCTTCATTATGCACATACGCAAAATGACGTGTGCAAAAATGTATATGCAATAGATATCTCTATTACCCCAAGATATCAGCAGCTAAGAGGTTTATTTCTAATTCCCCATCATACTCTCCTGCCACAAAGACTTTTAAATAGAAGAATCTGGGACTGGCTCAGGTTTGTTCCCAGCAGGCATACTTGTAAAGATAAAAAGAATAGGATCCCCCTCCCCCTTCTCCCTATTTTCGTCGCTATTAACAAGGAGAAGGGCTAAGGAAGGAATGGAATGTTTAGCCCGGCACCACAGTCTCATCTTGCGGAAAAAGAAAACAAGAGCAGTGAAGCAAAGTAGCTATGTTCCTATTTCTGGGCCTAAATTCCCGTGCCAGGTTGCCTTTTAATGTCTGGTTCTCAAAGTTTTCCTACTCTTAATCCTTCTTGCTAAAAAATTTGTTTTGTTTTTTCATCCTACAGCTTCTGGCAGCAAGTGGTATGTAAATGTTCAGCGGCCCATCTGAACCCTGTTTCCGAACAAAACAATTTCAGTTTCTAAGTGTCTGAATTACTTCAACTACATCTGAGGATTTACCTATTGAAGCTTGAGCAGCTCCCTTTCAACTCTGAATGAAGGAAGAATTATGAGACTGGAGTTATTCAACGAGAGCTATCTGTCCTGGCACTTAATCAAAGGGATTAGGATTTGGAAAGAAAAGCCTACAGGTGATCCTCCAGGAAGCATACCAAGCAGTTATCAAAAACATACAAGTTCAAAGCAGCTCAATTTTCATATGTTAAAAGTATTTGGATGAAGCCTCAGGCTTGTTTCTAGGTAAAGAATTGTGTTAAAGCTGTTTGTACTTGCATACTTAGTAGACAAGGGAATGAAATAGCATGTGGTGAAGCAGTACTAGGTCCATCTAACCCTGATGTAACACAATAAATCAATCTTGTTCTGTTAGCGAAACACGATCTGATACTGAGTCCAGGTTTCAATGCTCTTTCCTCACTCCGGCAGTCAGAACAGACACTCATTTACCTCTTCAGCAAAGAAAGCTGCCATAACATAAAGGGAAAGATGTGACACGCTACATCAAGCTCTTTAACAATTGTTATTAATCTTGTAGCGATGTTCTCCCCGTCCACGCAGTATTTTGAATTTAAAATACATTCAGTATCTTTAGTTTGCAAGGCTGTTTTTAAACTATTAAAATAATAATATACGGAGGCCTGTCTCAGTCAATTAGAGGTGTCAATAATCAAAGTTAATGTTGACCCGTAACTCAACTACAATGGTTTTATTTACCAGAAGCGTTAAATCATACTGGCATAAAAGGGCAGGTTAGGGATGATGAACAGCACGTTCCGTCGCACTGCCAGGAGAGGAAGGAACACTTGAGTCGCGGGGCCGGGACAGGTGTGGATCCAGGACAAAGCACTTCGGAGTTACAAGCCTCACCACCACATCTCTGAGATGGCTCTCCTTGCCACCAACAGGCCGTTACGTTTTATACGCAATAAATGGAGATACGTCTGTCCAGGAGGAGACAGAAATAGAAAGAATCCACTGTACATAGTATGTTCCTACCTAAAGTCACCATAAATCACACAGCCAGTCGTCATGTAAGTTAACACTGAATCATTCTCTGCGAAGTTTACCCGCACAGTCTGTGAATACCGAGCGAGGTGCAGAAAGCCGAGTTCTACTCGCCAGCGGCAGCTGAGGTACGCTTGGCACCAGCAGTCTGGAAACCGAGACAGTTATTCAAGTACCAAGTACATGGCTTTGGGCCACACAAAAATTCTTAAAACTCAAGAGGTTTTAAATATGTATATATACATCTCTCTCCATATATATTTAAACATCTGTATATATACATCCCTCTCTATATATTTATACATCTCTCTATGTATCTCAATAAATCATTATATCAACTTGAGGGCAAGTACTTCACAGCCCAGTCCACAGGAAAGGGGAACGGCACTGATTTCCCAAAAGGGAAAAAAAAAATGTCCACGCAGAAAGGAAGGGGAGGGGGAAATCTGTTCAGCACCCCAGCTTTCAGTCTTTGCCTGATAATAGTTAGAAAAAACCCTTTGTGTTTCTTCTTTCCATCTTGTTAATATTACCATCCTACACCCATATCATATGTATAACCCTGCGTAACAGCCAACCAATCAACCAAATTCTGTGTGTGGGAAGTAAAGATATCTGCATCCATCACTTTCTCTGGCAAAGTAATGAAGAAAATTTGGAGCACCTTATACGGCAAAGTTAATGGGACCAGCTCGGTTAACACAAAAGCAAAAGATAAATTCTATGAAATGACAGAGCTTGGAGTTGCACCGTATATGTGGAAAAAGTACTTTAAAACTAGATGTTTAAAATACTCTATATGCTTACAAAAATATTAAGATTAGTCAGTATTTACAAAACTACTTAGTCGTAAATTTTAACCAAGACTTAAATTGTGGATTTTTCATGGATAAGTCTCTGTCTTAGCTAATTTAAACAAATAAACAATGGGTTTGGAGAAAATTGTTTTGAGTCACTACAGATCGTTCAGAATAATTAAGTTACACACTCCTGAAATACAAACCTTGTAACAAATGCAAACTGTAGCAGAGCTATCAGGCATGACTAAGAAACAATACCATAATACTGACTCTGTGGCTTCCAATCATCTTTGCATTAAATTACCAGTATAAATACTCCTCAGAGACAGTCCTGAAGTCCTTATTTGGGCCAAATTCACACTTAAGAGCAGCAAGGTTTACCCTGAAGTGTTTAATAATACGTAACGGGAATAAATCTTAAATTATATTCTGATTCTGTCTCCATATAGACTCGTATGATTATGTTCACAGCTGTAGAATCAGGGCCTTAAATGTTCATAGGAAAAAAGTAAGGAAAAAATCATGCAACGGTTTTCTCACGTGTCCTTCACGGTTATTCTCTAAAAAGGCAGAGTTATTGAACAGAAATATAGATTGAAACAATAAAAGTCTACTAAAATACACCCTTGCTCCAAGGAAAACATACATAGTTTATTTTGAACTGATGCTTATACAAGTGAAACTAAATGAGTAAGAAGTCTTACCTTATTAATGCAGGTCTCAAGGCATTACATTATCAAAAAGTTGTGTGCTGCGCTACAGAATAAACATATTAATGCCTAATATTTTTAGCTGACTGATAAGCAAATTAGCTCTTCCAAAGAAATTCCAAGGTCTAAAAAGGTACTAGTACTCTTTAGGGAATTGCCCAATACCCCAATTCATTTATGTATTTCACTTGGTCTTGACTTACACCTGTATCAATGGACACTACTCACAGTCCTGATATTGTGCTAGACACCATATAAACAAAGAGTAGTAATCAGCCATGAAGAGCCTACAGTCAAAAAAAGAAAAGGACAAATAAGGCAGGAGAAATTCCGTGTTATGATTACAGTAGTACAGAGACATCAAGCACCTTCCCTAAGTACCTATACAAAGACTAAAGGAAAGCTGGAATTGAATCCATACCTCTTATCTCTCTTTCCAGAGCATAGAAAAAAAACCCCTATCAAAGTCAACAATAGCCGAGGGCACTCAGCACTTTGTAAGATCAGTCCAGCAAGAAGTTCATCTTTCTTTAAAATAAAGCTATTGAAAGCCAAATATCACTGTCATTCATAATGGTGCAAACCCGCACAGATTCTTTATTTCAGTGTAGATCCTTAGAGTGGAATTTGCCTCTGGAAAGAGTCAGTTATTAAAACTGATTAGTTTGGTAAGGAATTTTAACTAACTTCAACGGAGTTCTTTTGGATTTACAGCAGCATAACAGTGTACTTGTCCTTGTACAACTAAAATAAAAGGTTATACCCGTCAGCTCCCTGTGCTGTCTCTCATAAAAATAGAAAGGGCTGTTACCATCACAACATAAACACTGGAATACATCTTGTGTACACTATTAAAAAAAAAAAGAAAAAAAAAAATGTATTGCATGATTGCTACAATTTTATTCTTACGTCTTTTTGCCAAAAAGAAAATATGGCTTTAATATAAGTTTACATCTGCGTGGTATTACATGCATGTAAAACAGATGTAACCTAATTACATTTTCATTTAAATTGCTAAATAGCTACTTAAGTAAAAAGCTAAAATAACATACAAACAACAGTTACTATAATAACAAGTGTACTTAGAATTAAATGAAAGGGATCAAAGCTACAGCATACAAAATTTGAGCTGGTCTTTGAAAAAGATACAGTGACATAACAGCACTGTATTGATTTACTCAGTAATTTAATGTCTCTACAACTCAGCCAGAAGACACATCTCAGTTTAGCAGAGACACATGGAGGAAAATTCAGAGAGCTTATACAAAGACTTTGGGTCTCATAAAGATTAGACATACTCTACTAGAGATTATGTAGCAAAATCCCAAATTGGAAATTAGAATACCAACGCAATACAATCAACTTGATTATAGTTTTAGGCAGAACTGTCTGAACTGGCTGGACTCAGAAATCATGTCCCAACAGTGCAATCAGAATGTGTTTTTTTTTTATTTTTAGCAGAAAACTGCAGTCTTCAGAAGAGAGACCGTATTTATTTCTGTTTCTCTCTATGCAAACATATGTTCACTAGAGCTACCTTTGAGGGACTAATCAAAATATAGTGAGTACAGTGGAAAGACCAGAATCAACCCTCCTGGGTCTTTAAAGAAGGGAAAATAAATCTAATTTTCATTCAAACATATTTACCAGAAAGGTCTAAAATTTCAAAGCCTGGACACAAATACAAAAGGATGACTTGCATTGGTAAGGCATATTTAAGCCTATGTGAGACAGTCAGGAAAAGGAAGCACAAATGCAGGATTCCGTATTCCTACCGTCACTCTCAGGAAATTAAGACAGTGGTAACATTTTGTATTAATATATTTCCATTACATGCAAATAGCTGTGCCTTCTATTAGAGTACCACTTTAGGGAAAAGCAATCATACATTTTTATCTGCAATAAATGCTGTCTTTTAATTACCTTATTTGTTTATACTTAGTATCTTACAGAATTTGCCTTCTGCATGCTTGTCTTTCCAAGCCAAGTGTACAGACTTCCTCCGTAGGTGGATATGAGAGAGTGGAACTTATATCTACTGCATGAAGCAGCTATTATGTAGGTTTTGTTTGTACATCTACACTTTGCTAGAGACTGTTCTTCGTATCCTATTACATTTCCGTTGACTTATTAGGTTGCGTATGACTGATGAAGGTTCAACAAGCTGATAAGCAGAGCTCTGTAGGAACATGCAAAAGCATGTCATTTTTTTCTAACAAATTATTTTTATATTAAATAAACAGGGATATTATTGAATATTTTTTCAAAATAATGCTGATGTAAACATTAAAGTTAAACTGATGCTTTTGGTACCTGCAGGACACTTATTATTAGTTGACTTGAATTAAACTTTGTCCTCTTTAGAAACACACTGGGGTAAGAATGATGTGTGCTTGCTGCTTTGTTAAAAAAAAAGACAGTAACACTTACACGCATGACTCTTCTGCACAATGAAGGGATAGAGGTAGCAGCTCTTCAGCACCAAGGAACTTACTGAAATGTTCAAATTCACATTATTTTCACTTTTCCTGACATTTTAATTTCATTTAGTTGTCCCTTAGATAATTAGCTATAAAACACCTGAATTTATGATTCTGTTTTCCCCTAATCTGTCAGATCCTAACAAATTCTGTTAAACCATTTCAGTAGGAAATCAAACACCAGTTTTTGTAACTCACGCAGTTTGTTTTGCATATGCATATACATATGTTCTCTAAAGCTCTCTAAAGTTATTACTTGCTTAAAAAGAATATCTACAAATATCCAAATTCCATCTAGGAATTGCTTTTTTCTGTGAGATTGTTTTGTTGACACCGCAAGCAGCAGCGATCTAACCAGATTGCAGTTTGACTTGAGGTGGCCACTCACTGATAAACCACACCTCTTGTCCTCTCATTGTTTGCCTTGGAATTTTAATCTTGAAGTATAGCAAATTCTAAGGAATCGCACAGCTGAACATGTGCTTCACCTGCTAGCAGTTTGAAGGCATGAGAACACGTAAGGTAGAGAGCACAAGCTATTTAACCTTCCCACTTACACAAAACCATATGTAATTTGCAACAGAAAGTTGGGGGTTGTTCAGTGATAGGAGGCACATTTGAAACAACTTCAGTTCCCAACCAGGTCAACAAAAGTTCAGCTTGCTCAGCATTTAATTACAGGTATTTAGTATGTGTTGAGCTCAGGACGCAAGCGAAATTCCCATTTAGGGTCCTCAAAATCTATCTCCCCTCATTTCTATTTTATTAATAGTCTATTCTTCTCTGCTTTTATCCATCCAGACATCACTACCAGAGGTTTAATATTTACAGAGTATTACTTAAAGCATAATACACGCTTTGATTCTGTACAAAAATCTGACCTTGAAACCAAAACATATTTTACTGTTAAGGCACAAACCAATTTGGGGGAATATGCAAAGGCAGCAAGTAGATCTGAGTACTCCCTGTTGCCATCGTACATCGGAAGGAAATAGGACTACTGGAAACTCCTACTTTTAGTAGTCTACCTGAGAAAAATAGATCAAGTAACATCACCAACATCAGGTGCAAGAGGTTTTGAAGCAAAGGTTCAATCTCCTTCTGCATCGTTTATGCTACCTAGAACAAACGGGACTTAGCTGATGGTAGCAGGCTGCTGAGATTGCAGAATTCCTGGCTTCCGGACACATAAAGTTGCACACCTCCCCTTTTCTGCACTAAGGCTAAGTGCATACAGGCTGAAGTACATTTTTACGTGTTTTGGCACTAGACATGGATCAACTGGGGAAAAAAAAAAAAAGATACATTTATCTTGTGGAGTCATGGCTTTCTCTTTGCTAATTTTAAATAAATTATCTTAATTAAAAGAAACATGAATTAACTTGCCAGGCAGACGTTATTCTGGTGGTCTCTCCTGTGCGGTCTGGATAGACGAAATAATTTTTCTGAAAACTTCCATTTTCGCGTAACACTGAAGCCCTATATGACTATTTATAGAAATCTTTTGAAATAAAAAAAGAACTCTGTGTGTTTTTTCTACTGGAAAAAAGCAACAGCAGTTACTTTATCATGAAAGGTCCAGTGTCTGCAGTAATACGCATTAGAACACTGACACTTCTGAAGGAGGAACCAGCCTCTGACCCTACTTTGAAGTGCCAATACAACTTCAGTGCTTGCATTTTAAAATATTTATCTCCTTCATAGCTATTTTACGTGTAGACCTTAGTCCCTCAGCAGTAAATATTCTTATTTTCACATTAGCAGAAGGCCCAAGACTAACATGATGCTCTGATACAAAAGACTTTCCGTCTTGGAAATCAGGTTGTCTTTTCCTCTTAAGCTCAGAATCAAAGGCATAAAATCATGTGTGCATTTGGTGGTGGACAGATGTAGAATCATAAACATGGAAATGCAAATCCTTCACTGAAATAATGAATAAAACATTTTTCAATAAATAAATTTTATAAATAATAAATA
>NW_010539885.1:0-360 GCF_000687285.1 Phaethon lepturus
GGCTATAAACGCGTTAAAAGATGTAAAGTGACTCTATAGAGATTTCTAAGTTTCCCGGGGAGGCACTTGATATGACCAAGTGTTCGAATCTTACCCAACAGCATCCCGATGTGGGGGAAGAGAGGCTCAGCCTGTCTACTGATCCCAGAAGTTAGAATAATACACAACGATGGTATCTTCCCTAACATCCAGCTCTTAAAACACTATTTTGTAGTGTTTTACTTTGCAGGTGGAGCTTGAGTGACTCTAGTCATACATACCTTTATCAGGATTGGTTCAGAATTCTCTTGCTTCACGTTTAAAGGCATAGACTAAGAAAAATTCAGTGAGCATGCTCATTGAGGAGGGGTCGCACCTTGG
>NW_010539886.1:0-38870 GCF_000687285.1 Phaethon lepturus
ATGTGGAGCTTCAGGACATGGTTTAGGGGACGTGGTGCCGCTGGATTAATGGTCTTGAAGGTCCTTTCCAACCTTAGTGATTCTGTCATTCTGTGGTAGATCATACGATACATAAAGCAGCGCAGTAATACAGCTCAAACTGTTTCTGCTGAACTCCATTTCTTGGTAGTTACCTCTGCTAAAAAATGTGGAAGGTATACCCATGGCATAAGAAACCTCAGTTGACTCAGCTCTGTTAAAACTATGCAAATCTGACACGTCTTGTGCAGATGCCACTTAACTCCTTGATGATATTTATTCTGTTATTTGTCAGCTTGTCCCTCTATTTCTGAGACATGCTCCTGTGTCTCCCAAAAAATATAAAGTAACAGATTCCACTCCTATTTTCTTTTAAATCCTGACATCTCTAATTTTTCTGTTCTCATTTTTGGTATTGAATCTCTGTATGATACAGGTTGAGTCTGCATCTTTCTCATGTTGTGGTTTAGTGTATGTGCCTCCTCAAGTGTTTAAGTAAAGGCTAGCCAGGGAAGATACTTGATGACATATGTTGCTCTACTTATTGACTGTTCCAGAGAAAGGCTGGGTGATGGAAATAATAAACTGGTATTTAACAGATTTTAGACAAGGCTGGAAACATTCCTGTAACGCAACATTAACACTTGTTTTTACTCATGTGATTCCTAAGTAGGATAAACATATTATTCAAAAATAAGTCATTATCTTCTCTTTTTTGTCCAAGAATAAATCAGACGTGCACCCATTAGCATGGATGGAAGAGCTCAGACTACTTTAGTATCTTAGGCTGCCACATTTGAACAGTGGAGTTGTTGCAAGCCAACACTGAAGTTTCCTTGTCTGTTGCTTACCTTACAAGTGTGTGGGAAGACAATGGGATATTGATAGGAGAGGATAGAAATAGCTATCCTTTTTTTTTGCCTTGTTGTATTCCTAATATGGGATAATACAGTAACCACTTTGAAGTTCTACATAGTCAACTGGTCTCTTATGTTATCCTGAATACTAGAAAGCTGAGATGACTTTTCATATATGCCGTGCCAGGCTGGGAAGTGTAGGAGCAAACAGGACAGGGTTAACTGGGAATTAAAATAAAGCTTAGTTTGGAGACTGCTCACACTTTGTGGCTTCCCCTTTTCCTTGATTATACTGCAGCCAAATCTACCAATAGCAATCATTTGAGAGGAATTAGTAAGTGCCTCTGCCTCATGCCTTGATTTTTAGCTTGAATGTGGGAACTGTCATAACCTATCCATACAAATGGATAGGAGAAAAGGAAGTACTTAAGGTCTTACAGTGTTTCCCTAAAGAAAGCTCATCAGTAACCATTCACAGATGTAACACCACCTTTATTATGGAGCTAGAAATCATAAGGGAGAATCAGAGTCACCTTTGCAACCTGCATGTCACCATAGCAACTGCTATTAAGACAACTCAGATAGAGGCCCAGATTTTCTCTTCAATGATGAAAACTTGGTCTTCTAACAAAGTGCTTTCCCCTAGTATGAATCTTTCTGCTCAGTAGAATAAAGGGGAAGACAATTAATCACAAAGAAAAGAGGCACATAGAGAGAGGAGCAAGTAAAAGCAGAAAATAAAGTGACAAAACCAAAAGATGCATGTCTTTTCATTGGCCCTTAAGAATGTAATTTTTAAACTGTGTGTCTAGTTGTTATTCCCTTTCTATTACTCTAGGCTGCAGGACCATCAAATCTGAGCCATCTCTTCAACAAAGGCTGTATCTTCTGACTTTGTCATCTACAGATGTCATAGGTGCATGCTGTGAGGAAGTAACTAATGGAAATTGGGGAGGGCAAGTTGACACCCCCTCGACATTCCCCCCTGCCATGTGCTGGTTTTGGCTGGGTTAGAGTTAGTTTTCTTCATAGCAAGAAGGGTTTTCTTCATACCAAGAAGGATTTTCTTCATAATCCATGTTATTTTCTTCATAACCATATGAAGAAAATATGTTATCATCCATAATTTTCTTCATAATCCATATTTTTGATTTGTGCTGAAACCGGCGTTGATAACACAGGGGGTTTTTGTGATTGCTGAGCAGTGCTCACACACAGACAAGGCCTTTCTGCTTCTCACACCATCCCACCAGCGAGTAGGCTGGGGGTGCACAGGAGAGGGAGAGGACACAGCTGGGACAGCTGACCCTCATGGACAAAAAGAATATTCCGTACCATATGACAACATGCTCAGCACGGGGGGACACATTCAGAGTGATGGCGTTTGTCTTCCCAAGTAACTGTTACGTGTGATGGAGCCCTGGTTTCCTGGAGATGGTTGAACACTTGTCTGCCAATGGGAAGTAGTGAATGAATTCCTTGTTTGCTTTGCTTGTATGTGCAGTTTTTGCTTTACCTATTAAGCTGATATTATCTCAGCCCACAAGTTTTCTCACTTTTACTATTCCGATTTTCTCCCCCATTCCACTGTTGGGGAGTGAATGAGCGGCTGCATGGTGCTGGGTTGCTGGCTGGTGTTAAACCACAACACTCCATTACTGTAGTAACTGCCCTTTCAGTATTACTCATCGCACTTATCCAGTTCATTAACTGTCTGGGGTGGGTTGTCCTTGGCTGGATGCCAGACTCCCACCAGCCACTTTCTCATTCCAGCTCCTCAACAAGAAAGGGGAAAAAATAAGATTGAAAAACTTGCAGGTTGAGACGAAGACAAAGAGTTCGTTCACCAATTACCATTACAGGCAAAACAAACTCAGTTTGGAGAAATTAATTTAATTTATTGCCAATTAAAAATAGAGAATGATAGCAAGAAAAAAAGACAAACTAAAACACTTTCCTCACACCTCTCCCCCTTCTTCTCAGGTTCAAACTCATTTCTTCATTCTCCACTCCTCTATCTCCCCCACTGAGTGGCACAGGGGAAAAAGGAATAGAATCCTTAACAGCTCCTTTGCCACACCTTCCTCCTCACACTTTTCCCCTGCTCCAGCATGGGTTCCTCCATGAGCCACACTTCCTACCAGAAAACTGCTCTAATGTGGGTTCTCCATAGGCTACATCTTCCCTCAGGGCATGTCCATCTGCTGCATCATGGGATCCTCCACAGGCTGAAGGGTGGATATCTGCTACACCATGGTCTTCTCCATGGGCTGCAGGGGAATCTCTGCTCAGGTGCCTGAAGCACCTCCTACCCCTCCCTTTTCACTGGCCTAGGTGTATGTAGAGTTGTTTCTCTCACGATTTTTCCTCACTCCTCCTTCTCTCACAGCTGCTGTGCAGTGTTTTTACCATTTCTTAAATATGTTTTCCACAGATGCCATCAGCTTGACTGAGGGCTCAGCTGTGTCCTGCAGTGGATCTGTTGGAGCCAGGTCAACCATCTGGAAATGGCTGGAACCAGCTGTATATGTCAGGGGACAGCTCCAAACTCTCGTCGGAGGCCACCTCTGCAGCTTCTAGCTGCCAGCACCTTTCCAAGGACACCCAGTGCATCACTCATGTTTTTTCATTAATTCCTGCATTCCACACCTTAAAGGAGAAATTCTCCTGAGGCACTGAAAGAAATAATTTACTTAAATCTAGCTAGATAACATTTATTGCATTTAAGAAGTGAATTATCAAAAAAGAGATATTAGGTTAGTCTGACATTGTAAAATCTGACCTTTGATAAAAATACTGTTGTATTTTATACCGTTTTCCATTTTTCTCTATGTCTCTGATTCCTGTCTCCTTCAAAATCTATTGTAAGACCATGCATAGTTATGAGTTCAATCAGAGATCTGTAGATGTCTATGCATCTTTTTTCTGGTTCTATGAATAAATGCCATGTTTGCCATTTTGCAGTTCTTGGGTACCTGCTCCCGAAGAGACAGAACCATAGCTGTTTTTCTTGTAATACCACAGACTGATTTTTTAGCAACTGTTGTTTTGGAACAGTGGTTATCTGCTCCCCTGCCTCATTCCCTGAAGAGCAGAGTACAAATTATTTCCACCTCAGCTGTGGACTTTTTTGTTTTCATATTTCTGACTACTGGGATAATTACTGTCATATCTTACCTTCTTAATGAAAACTGATGTTAATTATTGAGCTTAGATTTAGGCCATATGTCAGTGAGGAGCAGTTCCACTTTTTTCCTTTGTTTTTTTTTTTTTTTTTTTTTCCTTGGTGTGGTGTCTTCAGAGATGTAAAAATCCACTTTGTTCTTGGAAGGACCTGTGTGGACCTATGTGGAATGGCTTTTTGTCAGTATGTAATTTCTTTGCTGTCAGACACTGTCTTCAACAGCCTCTACTTATTATTGTTTTCAAAACGATGATTCATCTAGTTAGCCCCTCTTTACACACCAGTCCCCTTCCTTTCCTTAGGAGACAGGTTCCAATATTGAATATAATTATGTGCCTCTTTACCTTCAAATCTCTTGAACTCTCCAGCTAAAGATTAAACTTTTCAATGTAGTAATTCTTAAAAGATGATTTATGTAATTTATCAAAGTATATCCTTTTACACACATTTACAGAAATAAGAATAACTAAACCTTATGTATAACTACATGTATGTCTGTCCTGTTACTTAAAATGAATTCAATCAGTTCAAGATACCTTGATCTTAAACATTTCTCAAAATATCATCCAGGTGAATATTTGATGGAGAAATCTAACAGCTATCATTCCTGAGAGACTTCTGCAGTGGAGACTGTTTGAATTGCATAACATTTCCATTACTACTGTTTTCTACCATCAATTAATAGACTTCTGAATCCCTATCCTAATCTGAACCTAGGAAACTGAAAGTGATGGGGGATATGACTACTTTTATGAGTGCATTAAAATAATGTGGCAAGGTTATATGACTCAAGATTAGATAAGTTTTCTAACTATCAGAGCAGTAAAATTCTAAAAAGATTTTTAAAATAGAATAATAGGGAACGCAAACTATCTGAAGATAACAATAATAAATTAATGGAAAAAATACAGGAAAAGATAAGGAAGATGCTGGAACTAGAAAAAAAAATTGGGAATTTATTTTTGCCAAATTTAATACATTTGAAGACACTGAAAATTATATTGAAATATTTTACAAGGTCTGAAAGTACTCCTGATCACAGGATATGGTTATTTGCATGCAATAAATTTTACATTTTAGAATATTCTCTTTTACTTTAAAAAATGTTATCAGGAATAAATCTTCTAAATTTAATTATGAAAATGTTTAGATTTTATTCTCAGTCTTTCATTTGTTGCAGCAATTATCTTTTTAAGATAATATTGGTATTTGTGCTCTTAAATACATCTTTCCCTCATCCTCCACCTTTGACTATTTAATAAAACAATCCAAGGAACTACTAAACTGTTATATAAAAAAAAAGTGCATCTGAGAGAACACCTCTGCAACACTTTAGTAATCTTGTGCACATGTATAGTGATCACAATATACAGTGAAAAATTAATATAGGAAGTTTTTACTGATGTTTTTGTTTAACACAGCAGGCACCTGAACACCACACAGCCATTCACTCACACCCATCCCCACCCCAGTGGGACAGGGGAGAGAATTGGGGAAAAAAAAAGGAAAATAAAAATAAAGTTGAGATCAAAGTTAAGATGAAGAGAGTTTAATAGAACAGAAAAGGAAAAAAAAAAAAAGGATATCCAAAATAAGTGATACACAATACCGTTACTTACTACCTGCCAACCGATGCCCAACCTGTTCCCAAGCAGCAGCCCTCCCTGGCCAACTCCCCTATTTTATATACTTGGCATGATGTTGTACGGTATGGAATATCCCTTCGGCTAGTTTGGGCCAGCTGTCCTGGCCGTGTCCCCTCCCAGCTTCCCGTGCACCCCCAGCCTTCTTGCTGGCAGAGAGGCATGAGAAGCTGAATGGTTGTTGACTGCTTAGCAACAACTAAAAACATCATTATGTCATCAACATTATTTTAATCCCAAATTCAAAACACAACACTATAACATCTATCAGAGAGAAAATTAACTCTATCCCAGCTGAAAACAGGTCAATTGACCTCTGGCCAGCTAATAAAAATAGCTTAGTTTTGCTCAGGATGAATCTTAGCCTATAACATGACTTAATACTATAGAAAGAAAACTAGAAAATTGGCAAGAAAATTCATTCAAGACCATAAGGCTACTGATTGTTCAAGTGAGGTGTCTCTTGAACTCCACATATCTAGAATAAATAAAATAATTTAAATTTGATTTATTAATTGTTTTTCTCCAATGATGTTTAAAAAGAAGAAAAAAACCTCAGCAACTCAAGTAGTGAAGGCAGAAACTATAGGAGATAGATGGCCAATAGCAAAAACCTAAAGAGATTGAATTAAGCTATAAAATTGCAATAAAGCAAAGAAAAAAACAGGATCAGTCAGAGAGGTAGGAAAATGGGAAAGATTAGTTGCAGGAAGAAATTTTAATAGCAAAGGTTATGATATTTAAAGCATATAAATGTCTCTCTAAAGCTATAAAAGCCTTAAATTCTAAGTGGATAGGATCTTTCAAAATGAATTACAGTTATAACAAAGTTCTGTTTAAAATAATTATTTCTGAAATTGTCAATCCACAGAAAATGAGTAAGTTTTTTTTCCTCTTCTAGTTAAACTAATTGTTAATGTGACCTACATCCTTACAGATTCATTATAAAGAGTTAAAGGATAAAACTGTGTATGACTAAGTTTACCCTGACTTTCTCTTCCTGATAAAAATATATTTTTTCCATATTAAAGAGGGTTTTATGATCTTGGTGTTTTCTGACCATCACAGCTGTAATTTTAAAAGTGTGTATAAACTTCTCATTGTTTCTTTTTATTGCTATACTGAGAGGACTCAGCATTCATGAAACTTAAAGTGAGCCTACAGGAGAGATGGGGAGGGACTCTTTATCAGGGAGTGCGGTGATAGTATAAGGGGTAATGGTTTTAAACTGAAAGAGGGTAGATTTAGGCTACATATTAGGAATAAATTCTTTACTGTGAGGGTGGTTAGACATTGGAATGGGTTGCCCATAGAGGTGATAGATGCCCCATCCCTGGAGATATTCAAGGCCAGGTTGGACAGGGCTCTGAGCAACCTGGTCTAGTGGAAGGTGTCCCTGCACATGGCAGGGGGATTTGGAACTAGATGATCTTTAAGGTCCCTTCCAACCTGAACCATTCTATGGTTCTATGATTCTAATCCCCTTCTCCTCCATCCTTTCTTCCCTCTCCAAAGGTAATTCATCTATCTTACAATACTGCTACTGCTACTGCTACTGCTACTGCTACTGCTACTGCTACTGCTACTACTACTACTACTACTACTAATCCATTCAAGTTTGAGTTTATGCATTAGGTTGGTAAGAAAAAGCCCTTCATTTGAAAACAAGCTCTGTGAAGAAGAGAAATAAACCACCAGTGTGTTACAGATATACTGAAACGTCTTCAGAAAAATAACAAGGGATTTACATTGAAATTAATGGAACTGTGAAAAACAATGCTTTTGCCTGCTTCACTCTTCAGTGGACAGCAATTGTCATTTATTTCTGTTTGCCTGAAGTTGTGTAATAGAGCTGAAAAGCAAAACAACTGATTTAATTTCTCTACCTCAGGAACTATCACAGTTGGGTTTTTTTTAAGCTTTATTTCTTCAGTGCACATGAATATGAATGATTAAGGAGTCTTCATACAGGTGGATGTGCAAAATAAAGAAAATGTAAATGTCTGCATCAGACAGATTTACAAAGATTGATTGAAATTGCTGTTGCAAAAGCAAGTCATATTAACAGTTATTACTGTAGGGTCTCATTTGTGCTTTCTTTGCTCATAGGGAACATTTCTTCCTTGAATGGATCTGTTGCCTTGCTAAAACATTAACATTTGTCAGATGGTGAGATTGGACTCCTAACAACTTGCAGATGACATTCAGCCATAGCAAACCCTCTTCTGTTGTTGACAGTTTGTCTAATAACTGTGTATACTGCTGACATTTAGACAAGAAAATGCCTGTGAAAGGTGTATTCTTACAGAATGTAGCTGAAGCTGATCTTAAACTTTGTAGGGCTTGGGTTTTGATGGGTCTTTGTGTCTACATACATGTTCTTTGTAGTTTCCTTGCAAATTTTCACAAGCAGAAAGATTATGCTCTACCCAGTCCCCTAAAAATACAAGAAGTGTTGATGTATAAGTTAATTTTAAAACGGAATTTTCAGAAGAATATAATGAATTATTCATACGGAAAGTTTTGCCTCATTTTCTGCTTGCAAATTTTATTTGCAAAGATATTGTTCTGATAATGTTATTCAGCTTTTTTGTTTCAATATAATTGCTGCAAATAACTCCTTCTTGTAAACAATTCATTTGAAACTTTTTAGATATATGAAATTTAAACCTGTTTGATTGCAAAGATTACACACATTTCTGTTTCCAGATTGGGATGGTTCTAAATCAAGAGTCTACAGCATTTGTTTAAAACCCATTGTTTTGAAATACATTTCAGCTAACAACTTCTTGCTTGCAGTTTTGAGTGAAAAAAAGTCTGCAAATAAATCAGGCTCACTTAAAAAAGTCCAAATAATTAGAGAAAATATGTACTCAAAATTTGCACTGACACTTATGACAAGAAAATGTCCTCCACTTCAAAAATGAAATGGCAAATATTAGTAAGGAGCATACAGTTTCCTCAATTTTCAGACATTTAATTTTTTTAATGAGTAATTTTAAAACTTCTATTGTTTTGTGTATTCCATGAGAACACTTTCCTTAGGCTCAAAATTTATAAAGTGCAGACTGTTGCAAAAAAGGATAACAATTTATTCTCCTCCACAAAAGTATGTTGATGTCCACATAAATTAATTGACTATATAGTCAGACACAGATTTATTAACTAGCAATGATCAAATATTCACTGATTAATTGGTTTGACATTTTACCTCAAGATGCTTTGTAAATTGTTCCTATGAAAGGTGCTTTTGAAATTCCACAGTAAAGTTTTTAATATTTCCTTAGTCTGTTAATTTTTTATTTTTTTATTTTTTTAAAGTTTTTAATATTTCCTTATAATGTTTCCTTATTGTTATACATAAAGCTTACTTAACTTTACAGAAACTTTATATTTTCTTTGTAGTTTTTTTCCCTGACTAATAATTCTATATATAAGCTTTATCTGATTGTATTCAACTGTTCAACCTGTATTTGACCTTTTTTCCCCTGTTTATTTAGATAAATTTTTATTTTTAGCAAATTATAGCTTGATTAACAAAGAAATCCTAAAGCGTAAGCTAGGAAAATGACTTAAAATATCAGTTTAGCATTAAAGGCCCTTGCAAACTTCAGAAAAACAGAGTAAATCACAGAGAATTTAAGTTACACAGGTTTCTTAAAAAAATTTTCAGATTTCTCCTCATGCTGTGTGAAATTCCTACTATGCTCCTACTTCTGCATCCAGCTCTGGAGCCCTCAGCACAGGAAAGACATGGACCTGTTGGAGCACATCCAGAGGAGGGCAACAAAAATCATCAGAGAGATGGAACAGCTCTCCTATGAAGAAAGGCTGAGACAGTTGGAGTTGTTCATCCTGGAGAAGTCTCTGGGGAAACCTTATTGCAGCCCTTTGCAGCAGTATTTAAAGGGGGCTTAGAAGAAAGATGGGGGACAGAATTTTTAGCAGGGCCTGTTGCGATGGTACAAGGGGCAATGGTTTTAAAAGAAAAGAGGGCAGATTTAGATGAGATAGAAAGAAGAAATTTTTGAAAATGAGGGTGGTGAACCACTGGCACAGGTTGCCCAAACCTGTAGTTTGGGGTAGTAGATGTCCCATCCCTGGAAACATGCAAGGTCAGGTTGGACGGGGCTCTGAGCAACCTGATGTACTTGAAGATGTCTCTACTCGCAGGGGACTTGGAGTAGATGACCCTTAAAGATCCCTTCCAACCCAAACTATTCTATGATTCTATGATTCTGCATGAAAAATTTATGTCTTGATGTAAAAAAATCAGCAAATTATTTCAGGACTGAGTAATGTTTTAAGAAGAAAATGAATAAGTTAAAATCAATGTTATTTAATATGTGAGTATTGGTCCTACAATCCTGGATATATTTCCCTAAATTTAATACAGCTTACTGTTGAAACAAGTTGCTTGAAAGAAAATGTTAGAATCTGCTTTTCTAAGTGTGAGATGACAAAGTTAATTTCAAGATTGTGTGTCGTTGCCCTGATGTTTTCACTTTTCAGCAGCTAAGGAGTAGGAACATAGTTAGGAAAGGACTGGAAATCAGATGACTGAAATTTGACTAACAGATTACCTGAGGAGTGGACAAACTGTATGTCTGGAGGCTGCCAGATACGCCACCCCGAGGGTTAGGTCCACAACACAAATAAGGAAAAATGAGAGAAAACCCTTCTGTGACCTAAAAAGTTAATTATAGCTTCTGATGGTGCAAATGTTTAATTTACCCTAAGGGTTTGTGATTTTATTGTAAATGAGTGTAACCATTATGCATTATTGAATGAAGGAATGGAATTTTAACTATTTTTGACTATATTAACTGCAAGCAAGGAAGAAACGGCAAGCATAGATGCATACGTCTTGCTTCAGTGATCGGAGCTGGAATGATATCTTAGATGGTGGCTGGCAAAGGTCTTGCTGTTTTAGAAAGTTTCATGTGCAGGTCTATCTGTGCCTTTAGAAACTGTTTAGTAAACATATAATAGTGAGAAGATGATAGCATGAGTGTCCTTTTATTTTTTTGACATATGGCAACAGCAAATTAAGTACCAGAATAAATTTCAAATGAGGATGTGAAAATTACACTGTAAAAGGAAAAGTAACATTGATTGGCCAGCAGTAATCAAATACAACAGGTCTGGAAGGAAAGAAAACACCAGAGGAAAAAAAAAGGAACAGCTAGGAATAAAACAAACACTTCTGAACCACTTGTGAATTTTCAAGGTAATGTCTTCAAATTATTTGTAGTAGCTAACAACTTATCCTTCCAAAAATTTGTGGGATGAAATCTCCGTGTGGGTCATTCCATAGATTTTTCTCAGTTGATGTTCACTGTCATCTCCAAACATAAGTCAAACTACAAAAGCACATATAAATATTTAGGAACTTATCCTGAATGCTGGTGCTGTTTTTGCACCCCACTTCTATGTCACAGTGGCTGCTATCTTCTGGTGTTCCATACCATGCAATTAAATCTTACAAAATGGAGACCAGATAAAAGAAAGGGAAGAATGAGCTACCTATGAGGAAAAGTTAGAATCATGATTTCTATCTTTGTTCCAACCATTTGAGATCCTGGAAAAGTTTGGACTGTGTTAAAATTACATTAAAGGAGATTGTGTAGAGCTGGGTACTAGCAAAATGTAATCAGGTTTCTCAAGTGCTCTAAACTCTAAAACATCTCCTCTGTTAACTGAATTCTCCTAAGAGCCACTGGAGGTTGTGTCTATACGTAAAGTATTAAAAAAATTAATTGTTTTCATTCCTCTGGAGAAACTTTCCATTTTGGAGCATTACAACTTACTTGCAAGAACATTGACCTGTCACAGCAAAGGTGTTGGTTCATATTCTCAAGTATACATCTGTTAGTGCCCTGCTGGTTGCTTATGTATATACTGCAGTGAGACACCCTTCTAATACCAGCTTCTTAGATTTTGAAGTCCTCTTAAAAATATGATGCAAGTTTGTCAACTACAGCTGGAAATAATTTTCTTTTCCAAAGCTTACCAGCAGTTGGCTAGACACAAAAAAGAAAATTCTGCTCAGTAGTTGGACTGTCTTGATTATGTTGTTCATCTTTTTGTTTGACATTTGATCTAATGTGGTCACAGCAGATTTGAAGAAAGCACTTGAAGCTCTTGTCTGTAATTACACTGGGGCAGAATCCTATCAAGCTGAATCAGTGATTTGGCACTGGAATCGTTATTTCCAACTGTTCTGTATGGGACAGATACAGTCCTTTCTACTCTGACATGAAGCTCTTGGATCAGGGAAACACTGAAGCACTGTATGAAAAATTAAACTAGTATTTCTGCTTTATTCTGTACTCAATCTTAATGTTAGGTGAAGGTCTGGTCAAAGGATAGGTGACTACTGAGGTGGTCAGCCTGCAACATAGTCTGTCAGGCCCAGGTACACTGTGATTTAATAGCCCCTGTCCATCTGGACCCAACTCCCTCTATCATCATCAACGGAAATATCCAGGTTGCCCATGTTGATACTGTTCCTAGGGTCTATTCCTAGAGCATTAGCTCCTGTTGCCTCTAAATTTACCATTGATTTTAACACAGTAGCAAATCAAATTTGAGCAACAAATATGAGTGCAGGCATCTAGCCTGAAGTATTGTCACTGTTAAGGCATATGCTGGTACCTTCTCTATCCTACCTCTCTTCAGTGCCACTGTAACTTCAATTTTGTCCCTAAACATGTCTTTGCTGAGCAACTCTCTTTAGTTTCTGGGTGAAGGTGGCTTATGCTGCCTGATGTCTCCTGCACTGCCTTTTACCTTACTCAGCTTTTTTGGCTTTTCATGGTTAAACCATAACCTCACTTGATGATCCCTGTGAGCTGTTAAACTTCATGCCCATAGATTCATGACATTGTCCCTGGAGCTCCTCTCACCCTTCCTCTACCTTCAACATGTCCCTGTGGGTGTACTCAACGTGTACCCTGTGGGTGGCCCATCTTGGTGAGGATTTTAGTGCCAGCAGCCTTCAGCTACTGTTCCCCTCTAAATTCACTCCTAATCTTTGATTATTTGTCCCTCAACTACTCATGTGCTTGTCAGCTCAAACCTCAGCTGAAGCTTTATGTGAAAGCCCCATTTCTAAACATAACCACTTGATTCCCAGGCCTAAACCACACATGTTGTCTCTTGCAAATTCAGTCCAAAGTCTTACTCATCTGCCATATTCAGCCTGTTCCTGAATTTGTTCCGATGACTATCAGCTCTATTTTTAAAAATAGCCTTTTGCTACCCTCTGATGTTAGGTGCAGCCTGAGTGTTACTCTCCTTTATGACTTATATATATGTGTCTCATATATGTGTGTGAATTCCAATACTATATATTTCCTCTGTACACATATAGACACACAGGCAGAAAGGATTAAAATTTCCTGAAAAATCTTATGTGCACCAAAACAGGACTAATAGCACTTGGTGTTAAAGAAACAAGCAAATATAAACAGTAACTTCATAATCTGAAATCCTTTTGTGACTATGACAGTGGTTAGTATTTTTTTTCCCCTTGATTTTAAATTGTTATCCTAAACACACAGGGAAGACTTAAAATCAATTTTCAATTCATAGTACACAAATTGGAAGATACTTCACATTTGCATTGAAGCCATCTGTTCTTCAAGGGTAGTTTTTAAATGTTTTTAGTTTCATCTGTTTTTACTTTAAGAAGAGACTATAAACCATATACCCATTAGATATGTTTTTAAAATAAGAAAGATTCAGTAGGTCTTTACAGAATAATTGAGTCATGTTCACAGTGAAATATTATGTTTATTCAACTTGAAACTCTGTGTTAACTGTGGTATATAGCAATGGATGATAACCTTGGATTTCAGGCAATCAGTAATAATCTCATGAGAATTTTACATATTTTCTTATAATCTTAATTATGAATAACCTCAGTCTTGTGGTTGATACAGGTTGCATTTATTGAGTCACTTAATATCTCATAGATAAACCACAACTATATATTAATTAAATGGAAAACACATGGGTATAAATCAGTTTGGAGGAAACCTTGATAAGAACATAAAAATACATAAAATCTCTTAGGAAAAATCTGTTGTCCAACTGTATTTTTACACATATTTAAACAAAGAATTTAATAGATAAAGGGAAATGGGGAAATACTTTTTTAAAACATACTTTTGTTTATGTTTTAAACAGTTTATTAACAGTTTACTTCTGTTAATTCAGAAATTAAACTGCAAAAATTAGGCTGGTGAATTAGGTAATCAGGACACTGGTTTCCAGTTTTGTGTTTGTGGTTTGAATCTGTCCATTAGCAGATTTCATCCATCTTTCTGTGACAGAAAACTACAACTGTATAGTTCAGGAATATTTCATAAACAGTCACTTTAAAAATCCTCATTTTCACAGTATTTAGGTGAAACTTGCTTTTCAAAGAGAAAGTTTATTAGTGGCATAAATATATTGTAGGCATTTTGTCTGAACTTTCTTATCCTTCTCTTCCTTTCCCCAGTAAGGAAAAACTCCTCACTTGTTTGCTTTTCAGTTTGAACTTTCTTGGAGTAAATGTTACTGTTCACTTTTGTATTGTTTTCTTTGCTTCAGAGGAGCCTTGTCACCTCAGCAAGAAGAAAGAATGTGAAAAAATTGGAGATATGTGTCTATGTGATGCTTTCTTGTTTGAGTTGAGACAAAATTGTTCTGCATTTGGGAAATAATTGCTTTTCACCCTTCTGAGGCAGTTAGTCTTGTACTCACTATTAAATGGGAATTACGTTTACATTAAATATGCAATTTCGACTCCAAAGTGTCTTATGATTTGCATCTTAAACATTATAAATTCCTCTAAATCCACCAGTGGTGTAGATTTATGCTATTTGTTTGCTACTTGTTGCTTACAGATCTAAGGTCTTAAACCTTAGAATATTTTTGTTTATAATGTGTACTGAGATATTTATTGTTTGTATTTAGATGAGATAATCAAGATCATTGTCCTATAATATTACTCAACTAGTGGATTGAAAGGCATGTAATCTAAATAGCTGAACATTGAAGACACAGATGAAGTGGTTACTTTAAAGCGCATGAGATTTGTGACATGCTAGAACTAAATCCAAACTTTTCAATCCTAGACCCAGGTAATGAATCCCTTATTATTCTTTCTCTTTAATTCTAAGAGAAAGATTTTAAAGCTATTAAATATTTTAAATTGGATATGTGGGACAAATAAAAATGAAAAAAAGTGAGACTGCTACAATACTTCTAATGTTATTACACTATAAACCTGCTGACAGAGCATTGATACCACTGCTTGAAATCTTCTTTTTCTTTATGAAGGCATTGATTATTCTTATCTGAACCACGTGTCTTGAATAAGAGCTCCTAGCACTTATAATCAGCCACCTGTGCCTTCAAGATATGCAAAGCTGATGAATGATCAGACATAGTAAATGTTTGAGTTAGGGCTTTCTCTAGCACCTTACTAACTAGTATCAAGAGAAAATAGAATTTTTTCCCCCTAGTCTTCTTGTGAGGTTAGTTTTTCCACTATCTTTCTATCCAGTATAGTAACTACAACAGCCACAATATTTTATTAGGATTTAAGAAGTCAATTTGTTACTGATTGTACTGAATAAAGTGTATGACTCTCATTATAGTAAGGGAAAGATGTAAAAAGCCACAAGGAAATAAAATGTGGAGTAGTTGTACTATTTCATTTGAAAACTGATTTGTGGGGCTGCTGAAATTAATTTTACTTTATACAAATTCCAGAGATCTAAAAAAGTTTTATTTAGCTGCCTAGAAGCTCTAGTATTTGATGCAATTATCCTAAAGGTTTCTTTACTCTCATATTCTGAATCCAAATCATCTCCAGACCTTAGCTGCATTTGGCCTTTTCTAGTGCCAATACATACAGGAAGAAATGTCTTAAAATGATAATGATTTGAAGTGCGCCGGGACTGAGCAATTCTTTCTTCTGTGACCTCTTGTACTTGCTTTCAGGGAGCGTTCAGTACAGCAAAATGTAGCTGCCAGAAGTGTGTGGTTCACATCCAGACTTCACAAAGGACAGAAGTTGCAGTAATGGGTGATGCCCAAAGTGATATAGTGCGAGAAAGCAACCGTACATGAAAGGTCTCCGAACAGGTGATAACAGGAATATATAACTGGCTGGCAGTTTACTACTTGATGTCTGTGAGGAGGCGGCTTCTGCATGTTTCTTTTAATACGTGGTTGAAGTCACCGGTGCAGCAGCAAGCAGAGGAATAACAATCAATAGTTGACAGGTTAGAGTGAGTACAGAAGCTCTAAAATGGGATCAATTCAACAGTGTGGAATAATGTAAAATTTTGAATTTGGAGAGATTTCTGCCATATGTTACTGAAAATAACAAGGAACAGCTACTTGAAGATAATGTAATATGGTTGCATTTACACGTGGATGTGGTGCAACACAGTGAAAATGCTGTTGCTCAATGACATGTAATTCTACAACAATGGGGGAAAAAAAATTTTTGTGAACTGAAAAAAACATTATTTTTTGGTTCTAAAAGAGGCAAAAAAAGGTTGGATATTATTTGTATTTAATGAAAATGAAGGCAGAGATAATTTAAAGTGTAAATGAACATTCAGAGCAAAATATGATTTATTACTCGAAGTAAAAGGTCAGTCAGAAGACTCTTGTGCAAAGGCCCTATCTGAAACTTCAAGATACATGTGTTTATATAACTTGATTATTTAGAAGTGAAACAAATATCAGCATACTAAAACAGGGAAGAAGTGACAAGCTTGTCATGCATGCAGCTAACTTCATACTTAGATTAAATACTCAAGTGTTATATTCAAACAGTAAGGTAGAAAACCCAAGGGCTGACAGCAAGAGTTTCAGAAAACATCACTGACCTACAAGGAGTGTGTAGTTAAAATCATCATAAAATAAGTTTAAAATAAGTTAAACAGTTCATTGTTGTCAAAAAAATAAACATTAATTTTCCTCACCATGCATTTCCAAGACTGAGCTCCAGTGGTAAATGATCTAGTGATTCAAGATCAACCCCAGTGATTCTGAGGTCCTTTTACTGTTGGTGAACTTAGTCATCCCAGTGAAGGATCCAGCACACAGCAGGGCTGCAACAAGATATGAAGGACAGCTCAAGGGGTGCCTGGAGGAAAGAAGGAGGAAGGACACAAAGGGAGTAAGAAGAGCCCTTTCCCAGCAGCAGCACTTTGTTAGATGAGCTCAGCCACTAGTGCAACTGTACCTCTAGGCCAAAGTTTCACATTACAGCTGGGCTGATCAAGCAGTTAGCAGCCACAGAGAGAGGCTGTCCTGCAGCAGGTGATGAGGGACTGGAAACAGGATAGTCCTTTTAGGCAGAAATTTGGCTGTTGTGTATTGCCACTGTATTACAGTAAGCAATGCATCTTTCCCCATCTGTTATGCCCTATATCAATCTGTACACAGACAGTCATACCTGATGGGATCTTTAAGTAGCATAAACATATGTTGCTCATTTCTGTTGCTTTATGGTGTGTGGTCAAAATTGCAATGAATGACTTTTGGAGTTACAGTGGACCTGGAGTGCACCTGGGGTGACTGACATGTAGCCTTCTTTTCCTGAACACACTGTAGCAGACATAGTAGAAGGATCTCATGCATCTTCCAAGGCCTGAGAACCTTAGCCTAGTAACTAAATGCAAAATTTATAATGTTGTGTCATGTTTAGTGGAATGTATGAGGTCGTTGACAACCCTTGCCACAGCTCCTCAGCCTATACAATATGAAGCTTTTGTGGAATTATTTTTTTTAGCTTGGACGAAGTAAAAATGTCTACCTGTCTCTTCAATGTTTCTTTGCCAATGTAACTCTGTTCAGCTGTGCCCTATTGGAAGAGAGCTATGCTTTCTAAATATATGTCACTGGGGTATGTGTGAAACTGTTCTAGCAGAACAGCATTGTTTGCCAGCATTTGCTGCATCTACACTTGGGTCTACTGGGCAAGTACAGTTTAAACAGAAGTTCAGGAAAGACAAGGATTGTGCTGTTTGTATACTGTTAAATGGATTTTGAAGGGTGCTATATTAATAGGAAAATGGGAGGAGGTCATGTGGGAGAAAGCGTGGCTACTTCTGATAAAATATTTTTGTGGAGCTGAAGTAATAATTTCATTGTACTTTCTAATTAAACCAAGTGTGTGTAATCAAAAAGCAGAAATTTAGTTCTGTTCCGTGATTTTAGGGAGCTGGAAACTTGGTGTGACATTATTTATGCATTCACATTCTACAGCTGAAAACTGTCATTCCTAAAGAAGTTTAAGTTTTGGTTACTTTGAAAAAAAAGTTTGTTTTTATTTTTCCTTTATAAAAACTACTGAGTTCTTACAGTCTTCCTCCTATTGTTCAGATCTGAATTGTTTTCATTATAAGCCTGTTACTGCTTTTCCAGCCTTGCTGGGGAAACAGATAAAGGGTTATTCTAAGTCCCATCACAAGTCGGGCTATTCAGCAATGAAATAAAGTCTTTAAATGATCAGCATTTGATTAGTTATATAACTAATATTTTCTGTATTCATGCAATTTAATTTGACATCCTGTTTACCAAATACCAAATGACCATTTGTTCTTGCAGGCCAGTAAAGACCATTTACAGTATTAGTAACAGTTTCTGACGTTTTATGTGGGTTTTCTTTCTAAGTCTGTAGGAAAACAATCAAGTTGATGGTTTCCTGCCTTAGTTTTAATTGCTAATAAATCAATCTGCTTATCTGTCATGCTCCCCAGCACACGTCAATTACCATCTTCTCTTTTCTTCAGGAGATGGCTAGAGGTGCCTCTGCCTTAAAAAAACATTGTGTTCTTAATATCTAAGACTGATTCTGAGGAAAGGTATTCCAATGAATCTGTCAGCACCTGCCTTGGATATTCCAGGTACATGTTGATTTCCCCTTCAGTGCAAAATGTCTTCAGCCCTTTAATTATGTGTTAATGTGACCAGGAAAGCACAGCCTTAGAAAAAAAAAAAGCAATGTATTTTTAATACATATTTTTTAGTAGACCCTGCTATAGGCTGTGTAGTTTCTATAGCCTAGGAACTCAAAAAATCAAATCAGATCAGATCAAATGATTTTGGAATTTTGTAGCTCATATATCTTGCAGGGGGCTTTAGTACTACATTCCCTGAAATAATGATATATTTAAAAACAAAATTAAGTTCCTTGGATCCTTCTTCCCCATATCTTTCTTGAAACAGTTTTCAGAGTCTGTGGCTCCAAGCATATTTGCAATTAAAACAAATAATTTTATACTATCTCAGTCTCTTTGGATGGCTAAGGTTATTTCCCAGTACTTTGTCAATAGCTGGAGTGATTACGACTTTTAGCTCCTATTATGTCAGAACAAAAATTTCAAACACACTTCAGTGGGGCATGATGCATTGATGAGTGAGAGGCTGTGGTCATCTTTCTAACTCTTAAAATACAACTTAGGATCTCTGCAATTTACAATCTTGGGAGCGAGCTTTGTCAATTACTCTTTGGAACAGTCAGAGATTTGTGAACTTAAGTGTCTCAGTTTGCAACTGTTCTAATTTTATATTTTATATTAATATGAACATAATTTAGTAGAGATATAATGCAAAGATAATTAATTATAAATATAATTTAATAGTATAATTTACAATAATAGAATTATAAATATGTCTATAACATTTTTGATACGTGTTGCAATATTACGGAGCAATATACTTAGGCACAATGAAATTGTGAAAGAAATTATGTGGGCAGTTGTTATTTCATTTGTGCTGATTTTATTTTTGTGGAGTGTCATGGGTTTCCCTTACAAACAAGTTTTAGGGCATTTGTTTCAAAGGTTATCTATAAGACCATCGCTTAACATATGTGGGCAAGATGGTGTACTTACACTATACTTCTGTGCAAGGGTTTGTTACCTGGCACTTATATCTTACGGTTCTTTCCTGAAGTGTTTGATGCTGTCTCAATATTTTCACTGCACAGACACTTGCTACATGGTTCCCTATTAGCTGAAGTGAGTGTCATCTTCAGTGAGCACAGAATTATGGGCCATAAAAAAATCAGATTAGATTACCACAAAGGCGCGAGAGGACAAGTCAGTAACTTGAAGTTCTCCAGCTAACTTTTCATGTGGTATTGCTAATAATAATGTCCACAGCTAAAGAATCAAGTGATAAGGGTCCCAAGCCTACAGTCATTTTTTCCCCCCGCTGTAACCTACCTGAACAATTCTGGAAAAACATGGTTTGTCAGGAAGTTGTGAACAAACTTACTGATGAGAAAGGGATGGAAGGACTTCAGAATTTTATATTTCTGCCTGTATGCTGGTGGAAGTAGTCTTGGATGGACAAACTTTCTCTTAAACCATCCTGACTTTCATTTTCTCTCTTCCAAGATCTGGCATATTCTCAAAGTCTTTTTTGTCTAGTAAGTACTTCTGTTATTCCTCTAGTCCTTCAGTGTTGTATTTCTATTGCTCTCGGCTGCCTAGCCACTCCTTTTTTTGACTGCCTGATCATCTGATCTGTTTGGGAGAGACGGAAACCATCTCACTAAGAGGCTGCAAAGTTATTTTTGCCAGCAAGATGGCTAACCTGGTAAGGAGGGCTTTAAACTAAGAATGAATTAAGAGCAAGAGAGTTAGCAACAGCCCTGTGAAGGAGTGATAGAGAGGGTTAGTGAGCAAACAGCCTGGGATGATGAGACAGGAAGGGCTCAAAAAACCCCCAATGTACCCTTGATGGGAGAGGATTAGGTCAGGGAATACATCTGCGAATGGGACATACCCAAATCCATGGGCCCTCATGGGATGCATCCATGAGCGCTGAGAAAACTGGCTGATGCAATTTCAAGGCCACTCTTGATAATCTTTGGTCTGTCATGGTGACCCAGAAAAGTGACTGAAGACTGAAGGAAAGAAGTCACTCCTATCTTCAAGAAAGGAAGAAGGAGAACGAAGGAAATTATAGGGTGGTCAGCCTCACCTTGTTTCCCAAAAAGGTAATGGAGCTGCTGATTCTGGAAACCATTTCTAGACACATTAAGGACAAGAAAATCATAAGAAGAAATAAGCATGGTTTCACCAAAGGGAAGTCAAGTGGGTTGAATGGCTAGATGTCAGAATGGTTAGACACAGAGGGTGGTGATCAGTGGCACATATTCCAATCAGAAGCCAGTGACTAGCAATGTACTGTAGGGGTAGGTTAATGAAGATGTTTAGCATCTTAATTAATGATAAACATCTTCATTAATGATCTGGATGATGGGGTGGAGTGTATCCTTGACAAACCTGCAGATGACATCAAACTAGGAGGAGTGGCTGGTACACCAGAATATTGTGCTTCCATCTAGAGGGACCTTGGCAGGCTGGAAAAATGGGCTGATGGAAACCTCATGAAGTTCAACAAGGAGTAGTACAAAATCCTGCAAATGGGGGGGAACAGCCCCATGCACCAGTGTATGCTGGGGGCTGCCTAGCTGGAAAGCAATTTGACAGAAAAAGCCCTGGGGGCATGGTGGACACCAAATTGAACATGAGCCAGCGATGTGCCTTTGCAGCAAAGAAGGCTAATGGTATCCTGGGCTGCCTTAGGAGTGTTGCCAGCAGGTCAAGGAAGCTGATCCTTCCCCCCTACCTCAGCACTGGCGAGGCTACATCTGAAGTGTTGTGTTCAGTTCTGGGCTCCCCAGAACAAGAGAGACATGGACATACTGGAGAGAGTCCAGTGAAAGGCCACTAAGGGACTGGAGCATCTCACATAGGAGGAAAGGCTGAGAGAGATGGGACTGTTTAGCCTAGAGAAGAGAAAGTTCAGGGGGTTTTATCAATGTGTACAAATATCAGAATGGAGGCTGTAAAGAAGAAAGAGCCAGACTCTTTTCAGTGCTGCTCAGTGAGAGGACCAGAGGCAATGATCAAAAACTGAAACATCGAGGTTCCCTCTAAACATCAGCAAATATTTTTTTTACTGTGAGGGCAACTGAGCAGTGACATAGGTTGCCCAGAGCAGTGGTGGAACCTCTGTTCAAAGCCATCTGGATAGGATACTGTGGAAGTGTCTCTAAGTGGCCCTACTTGAGCAGGGGGTTGGACAAGGTGACCTCCAGATGTTCCTTCCAACCTCAATCATTCTGTGATTCTGTGACACTATTTTTATCTGCTCTCCTCAGGTGATGACTTTCATACTGACTTGTCATCCTCATCCCACCCTCCAGATCCTTTTCTAATATACTTTCTGATTTTTCTTATCCAAATTTATGCATTAGCTCCCTTTACTCATACCATGTACGTTCACTTTGGTCTTACCTCACTGCTAGATGGTACAGTGAGGTGTGTACCTCTCCTGGTACACCCAGCTAACTATCCCGCCTTTCTGATCCTTGCCTCTTCAATTTCTTGTCTGCTTATCACTAGTGCTCATTCACAGGACCCCACAATTCCAAACCTACCCCTGCCTCCTCTTGTCAGTTCATTTCCTACCACTTTCTCCCTTATACCCCTTCTAGTATATCAGATCTAATTTACTTCCCCAGACCCAGCATTTGTGTCCCAAACCTAGTTTCTTTTCCTTTTTCTTGAAACTCAGACTATTTTCTCTAACTTATTACTATTCTAAGCCTTGAATAACCACTCCCTGTACCCCTCCTCCATATTCAAATAATCAAATTTTTCTGCAAGGTTTGAACTTCAGATAAGACCATTGACCAACCCATTTTTTCTTAGTTCATGTGGTTGGGTGGCAAGTCATGCATTTGCACAGTCTGGATCATGCCTGTTGCAGATAGAAACTAAATTACTGGCTCTCTGTTAAGCATCTCGGGAATTTACTTCTAAATTGATAGTAATAAATTCTGCTAATAATTTTCAGGGGAAAAGAGATATAGACCTCTCTAACACGAAGGCTCTCTGAGAGTCAATATGCCTCACTCTAGCATAAAAAGCTTGCCGAGTTTTCAGTGAAAGCCTTAGCCTTTTTCTAGAAAATGCCCAAGGTATTTTGGTTAGTATTTTTCATAATCCAGACCCTGATGGACATGTGATATGAAAGATATTATGAATAGTTTGACAAATTTATAAGCTATTGAAAATAGGTTTGTTGATGGGAAGTGCTTGAAATTGTTAATGACAGGCCATACCACCATTCCCTCCTATAATTGCAAGTTCTATCATTATAAATCGAATAAAGCTGCCTCATGTAATATTTTTCTGTGTCAGGGCTCCCATAGACTAATTTCTATCAATAAAACTGTTATTATGAGATGAGATACACTTTATTATTTGCACAGATGATTGCTTATGCACACACAGTAGTAATTATTCATATACAATAATTGTTCATGTACTTTTACAATAATTGTCTTAGTTGTGTATTTTATCTAAATAGCAGTTGTTGACAACTGAATTATTCATTCTGAACTCATCAACAACTAATACCTTTTGTTGCCAGCTAATGCTATGAAACACTGTGAGAACAGCATGCAAGTTGGGAGCAGCACTTCCTGAAGTGGCCAACAGCTGGAGAAACCTCCTGTTTTACTATCAGCTTGGACCTTATTATTGATATCTTCCTGTGGATCCTGGAAATATCTACTGAAGAAAATGCCACTAAACTTTTACCCAGGGAAGATTTTATTGTCAGATATCAGCTTTTCTACTTCATTTTTTTTGGTCACTTCCTCTCTGAGCAGTACACCATTTTCTTTTTTTGTCTTTTCCACAGAAAGTGTCAGCCTTTTCAAGCCAGGCATGTACTTTTAAAATAGAAGGATGTAAAATTTCCTGTGATGAGCAACATTCTGGGCTGAATTTCTGCTGAAGTACACAATATCTTCATTCTACGTGTTTTAGATGTAGGCTTCTTTCTCTAGGTGCATATATGAATGCTAAATTTTAACCAGTTGCGTTTACTTATTTTGAGAGGGCAAAGACGATAAGGTAAGATAAGTATGTCAAATGATAAGTTATATAATTTTTTTGCTTTAATATTTATGTAAACCATTCAGGGACCCAGTCTGGCCCTTGGTGAAGTTGTTGGGAAGTTGTGCTAGTAACAGAGATTATCTCATTTGTTTTAATGGTTGGGAGAGAAAGGTCACCATGATTATGTAATCTGCAGATAGTGCAGTCAGAACATACACCCGTGTGTCAAAGAAATGACACCACTGAAGTCAACAAATATGGCAACATGTTGATAGGGGGGTCAGCAGAATAAAAGAAGATCCTATAAAATGATCACACACTAAGTCATTTAGCTTTTTGCCTCTACAGCCCCAAAAAATTGTAAAAAGAAGGGAGGGACCACTTTAAGATCACTTCTTCTATTTCCATCCCCACTGCCTTCTTTCCCCACTCTCTCCAATCCCATTTACTGAGGAATAGCCAAAAAAAAAAACCAAACCCCAAAAAACCCAAACAACCTGATAGAATGAAACTGGAGTTTCACACTGGAGTGAATTTGTTACCTATCTTTCATTAATTAATATTTCAAAGTATTTTAAGTCAGTCCACAGCTTTTAAACAGGAGAAATATGTTGAATACTGATGGAGACAAGTAAGAATTGATCAGTTAAGAAAGGCACATAGATTGTTCATATTTAGAATGAGCTATGGACATACTTACTCTTTTATTCATTAAAAGCTTAATTTAAAGAAGGAATTTATTTGGTGCTACTTACATGATCACAATTAAACCATTATAAAGTTTTTTTTTTTTTTTTAAACAAATGTAATTACTGTTACAGTTGTCAAGGAAGTATTTAACATCAATGAAAGTTAGAATTTTTTTTTAATTTTCTTTTCTCTACAATTAGATTTTTTCTATATAGGTACAGAAAAATCTGATGAGTAGAAGAGTGATATCTAACAGATACCTTTATTCTAAACACTTATTGTGCTAGTGAGAACAGTATGTTAGTGATATACATAGCAGTTAGGTAGAAGGCTCTGTCCTGGAACTCATCCTTAAATGGGGTAAAAATTACGTCAGCAGCATGAAAAATGAATGGAGACACAAAATTGTTTTTTTTATATGTCAAAGATATGGACATATTTATATGTCATTGATATGGACATTTAGACAAGTGTGTTGTTTCTAAGGTTCATATGTGGACTCAGACAAAGACTTAATATCCTGATTTCTCCTCCCTCTGTTTCTGTTTGGTTCTGTCCTGGTAACTATAACTCATTATTACTTCTTTTCTGGTATACAGATCACCTTAGAAAGATTATTATAATTTACATTGTTAAAGTATCCGAATGTTGAATGTTTTGAAAATATGTAGTACAGACATACTTCAAACATTCCCCCAACACGGTAAAGGAAAAATATGATTGGGTAAAATAAAATGAAAGGAAATTGCAGTCTGTAACACAGAATTAACATATTTCCACACTTTTTCTTCCTTCATTCTTTACCCCTGCTTCAAATATTCTGACCTTTGGTTTTGGAACAACCATGATTCAAGTTTCATTTCTTTCTATCTCTCCACACAGTGTTTTTAAAAAGTGGCTGCATGGCCTGAGAACAGGTTGCCCAGAGAGGTGGCAGATGCCTCATCCCTGGAAACATTCCAGGTCAGGTTGGACGGGGCTCTGAGCAACCTGATCTAGTTGAAGATATCCTTGCTCGTTGCAGTGGGGTTGGACTAGATGATCTTTAAATGTCCCTTCCTAACTACTCTATGATTCTATAAGTAAATGACTAAACACTTGTCACATGTTTCAAATCTCCTGTCTCATTTCACTGTTCCTTGCATTGCTGAGGAGTAAAGAAGGCAAAGTCATTTGCTTATGTCTCTTTTATGGAATAACTTTTTTTTTAAACTCATTAAGAAGAAATGTATGTAACAAAACTTTTGTAAGTAAATAGTTTGTATTTTTTGTTGTTGGTTACAGATGTAACAAGAAGAAAACAGTGTTTTACACTGCATAAAATAGGGGTAATGAGAGAAAAATGAAAACAAAAACTTGTGTTTACGTTTCTTGCTGGCTGTGTATAAGAATGGAAGCATATCCTCTAACTTTAGGCATCTACAACATAGATGTCGATATCTAGTTTGTTTTCTAAACTCCCTTTATAAACAATGGAGAAAACCAGTTTTTTTCAGGGTGCAATTAATCTCATTTTAAGGTTGATAACCAAAATACTTTGGATGAATTGTGCAATTTAGAAGTACCTATTTCTCTCTATTGACTAGAAATGGAATCAAACAAGTTAGTGTAGATATAAGTTGTCTAGAAGTCAGATGAGATATGCTTAATTTCTGATGATTAACAAAAGAGCAGATGATGTCAAAGAATGGTCTCAGTTTTGTTAATGTGATGATGTTCTACTCGATTGCTTTTGGAGGTGTTATTTTGCCATAAACAAAAAGTTATTTTTATTAAATATTGCCCTTGGAAAGTCCTGCAGAGGTTCAAAACAAATGAGGTCTGTTCTTCCTGAGCCCTCTTTAATTGTCTAGCTTTTTTTCTTCTCTTGGTGGTGGTTTATATTATCTGACTTCCCTGCTTTTCATTCCTTTTATACTTTGGTCTTTGTGTACTTATGAAAAGGTAAGACTTTTGTTTTTCTCTAGATGATAATTTATATTTTAAATTTTTTAAACATTTAAAATTGTATTCTAAATTTCTAAGTATATTAAATTACATCCCAAGAGAAGTGGAAGGAGATAGCTAATGTGGAAAAAAAATGTTTTATTGTATTTTTATTGGTCTTCAACAGGTTCTAGCAAATGTCATAGTTACCACCTGAGTGGGCAGCTTCTCCTTCAAGACCTAGCCTGTGGTAGTATTTGCATGGGAAGCCTTGCATAAAGCTGAATCTTTCCTCTAAGCCCACACAAATGTATTTAATTTCCTCTGAACTCAATACACACTTCACAAAAAGAACACAGGATTGAATTTGATTTTAAGTGAAAGCTAGCTAGGTGAAATCTCAGTTTGCAGAGTGCTGAGCCTATTTGTGTCACTTCATTTAAATTCTTTTTCCTTTTGAAGTAACATGCAAACAACATTTACAGTCTACAAATGAAATCAATTAAGAAGTTACGAGTGAGGCTTGAATTGTTTACAAAACTAAGGGGCTGTGAGGTGCCAGAGAGAAGTCTAGTTGTCTGCTTGAAGGCTGTACTATCACTCTGCTAATAAAAAATAAATAGATTCTAGAATGTCTGCAAAATAACAATTAGAGAAAGAAGGGGAAACCCATATTAAACGTTAAAAGACAGTTTTGATTTCCTGTCTGGATGCAAATTAATATTTATTAGTATAAGTTTAGATACTGAAAGGTCTTTTTAATCAAGGTGAGAGGCAATTTTCATTAGATGATCTTTAAAAATAGATAAATATGCATGAACAGATTAAATATTTGAGTCACAGCAAAATTCTAATAAGGATCAAAAAATATATTGCTCTGTAATTCACCAAAGGAAACAACATTGCTTTTCCCTTCAGTTGAAGAGACTGTTACTGCAATGAAGTAAAAAAAGTGAAGGAACTGGATTGTTTGGTGTTTTTTTTTTCATGAGAAAGGAAGAAGAAATTATTCAAGAATAACTTATATGATCAGTGGACCATTACACTGCTAAGCCGTATTTGTAAGCATTATTTGTGCTTACTCGCTGCATTTCAGTTCCATCCATGGTGAATGCACTTCTCATTTTAACCAACTGTTTTGAGGTGCTGTTGCTGACAGTGCGTGTCAGAGGGTTCCTAATTTATCCTTGGAGCAAAGCTATGCAAGCCACTGGCTTTGCACTAAGGATACATTTGACCAGTTAGAAGGGAGTATATCACAGTATATTACACTACACTACTGCCACTCTTGAACTGTAGTGCATTATCACGTGTAATGTTGTAAGTTACCTTATTACACCTTGGTGAGACATAATTTCAATGTGATATTAATTCAGACTATAAGTTTCTTTGACTCTCCCTTTTTATAAGGGAGGGGGAAAAGTACAATAAAGTTTCTGACTGCAGGATATTGTTTTTTTCTGGAAGTGATAGGTTGAGTTTCATTTCTAGGAAGAAGGGATGAGTACGTTTGCTTTAAAGTTAGCATGGCATCTCTGCATCATCCTGCCTTGTGTTCAGCTGCAGTTGCAAGGCTCTGAGTGCATCTGCAGTAGGCTAATCAAAAGTAGTAGAGACAGGATAAACTCTGCTGTCAGATCACAAAAGCACTGTAGTGGAAAGACAAACAACTTATTAAGAAGAAAAATAAATAGGGAATAATAAGACTTTCCACACTGGGAAACTGTGAGGGGAAAAAACACAAACAAATCATATGCAGGTGCCTATCTTGCCCCTTCTGCTAAGGGGAGGCTGAGGAAGAGAGGAAGAACCATGCCTTAATTGCCGGCTCTGTTTTGTTCACAGGTGTGCATGGGATCTGAATACAGCGGCTCCTTTCTCACTTTTAATTTGAGCTAATGACAACTCCTTTAGAAGGCTTTAGAAGTACCATATGTGCTTAGTTGTCAGCTATAATAATAATAGCTAGACATGACTCCAGCTGCTGAAAGTGAAATAAAAATGAAAATTCAGAGTATTACCTGACTGTTTACCTAACCTCTGAAATATTTCTTTATCTTCCCTTCCCATCTTCCTTGCAGTCTTGCTGATGTAGTACAAGTTCTGGGAGGAGGTGGGGTAAAGCACAACTGTTAAGCCGGTTCAGGTATAACATCTTGACTGACTGAATCTCTGGATGGGACCAGCCTCTTGTTTTGGTTGGGACAGCAAGCAGAAGCGGTTTGCAGACTCTGCCTGTGACACTGGAACTGAAGCATGGAAACATCCTGAAGGTTATTTCATTATTTCCTGCCTCTGTTGAGTGCCTGCTCAAGCTGGAGAACAATGTTATGCATGATGGCAGCTGCCTCGTACGGCTGTCAGAAACACTGGAACCTTGTCCAGGCAATATTTCTGAAATTGTTTGTGGAGAGAATGAAATGACAATTGAATGGAAGTCAGTTGGTCTTCTTGTAGCCGTTGCTCTATGTTTTTCTTTCTCTAAAAAGAAGCTAAGTAGTCTAGTCTTCTCCCTTGGGAGCACTTACAAATGCATTACTCAGAAAGGATGCTGGTAGTAGAAAGAGAGTTGTTCATATTGAAGGTATATTTTATCCTCCTTAGAAAAGAGTTGTGTGGGTTGTTTTTGTTCTTGTTTTGTAAATGAGTCATTTTGACTTTGAATTTATCAGAAGGAGCCTTGGTGTTTGTGTTTTATATCAAAGTAAAGAACTTTGGAATATTCATATCTTGAAGAAAAGAGAAGGAGAGATAATTTTTGTGTTTCAGTGAACTAAAACCTTAATTAAGAATGTGGCCTTGTACCTGGAGAATGAATTCTGGGGAAAAAAAAATCCTCAGAGATTAAGTTTAAGAAAAGACCTTCTTCATTCTTTAGCAGCAATACCATTCACCTAGTTTTTCTTTTGGTTGTGATGGGTCTTCTTAGTACATCACATTTTCTGGTGAGCCAGTAGCTCATTTGTATCACTGTAATCAGCATTTGCTTTATGGAACTTGTTTGGTTTTTTCCCCTCCATAAAAGCTTATCATTATTTGCATTTGCAATTCTTGAAATTTGGCAATTATATTACATAAAGTACTACAATGTGGAGTAATTGCTGAGGGGTTCTTTGGAAATTTACCCTCTAAGAACAGCCTTGAAACCAGGTGGAATGTAGCACTCATGTACAACGGGTCTGTGCCATGGAGACTCCCTGGACGTCCTTGGATGTTGGCAACATCAGGGGCACCTGGTGTGCTGACTCTGGGAGAGATTGCATGGAGGGTGGAGCAGAGTGGAGACCTCGCGGCCACGCTCTGTCAACGGGGGAGTTTAGGGATGCACAGTGTGTACATTGATAAGCTGCGCTTGTGATGTCCTGGGCCAAGGACCTGTCAACTTTGAAGTGCTGTACTTGGAGTGAACTTTGCTAATTAAAATATCATTATAATACTAAAACGCACACCCCTCTCAAAAGTTACCACCCTCCCAAGGTGCGACCCCTCCTCAATGAGCGTGCGCACTGAATTTTTCCTAGTCTGTATCTTTAAACGCGAAGCAAGAGAATTCTGCACCAATCCTGATAAAGGTATGTATGACTGGAGTCACTCAAGCTCCACCTGCAAAGTAAAACGCTATAAAATAGTGTTTTACGAGCTGCATGTTAAGGAAGATACCATCGCCGTGTACTATTCTAACTTCTGGGATCAGTCGATGGGCTGAACCTCTCTTCCCCCCACATCGGGACACCGTTGGGTAAGATTCGAACACTTGGTCATACCAAGTGCTTCCCCGGGAAACTTAGAAATCTCTATAGAGTCACTTTACATTTCTTAACATGTTTATAGCCAAGTACTGTTACTCATATTTTTGGCATTTGCATGTGCTTTACAGACAGTTAATTTATCACCGGCAATCCAAAGAACCTGTGTGTCTGTTGCTTCAATAAATTGCGCTATTGATTGACTCAGCGGTGTGTGTGTGTCCCTGAACGCGACCGTACCTCTGAGTGTGGCCGTGTTAGTTCAGGAGGTGTCTGGCTGAGCAGGTAGTGTGACGTTAGTAGTGCATCCGGACCCGTGATAGTCCAATGAAGGCGTTGGGCGCAACCGGACTACTAACGCTGACTTTGGGCATCACTGAGAACCTAAGCTCAGCCGCCCCCAGTCCCTCTGGTATCTGAGGATCGACTGGAAAGCAAGGGGGTTTAGTTTCTGCCAAATTGCTCTGCCTCTTAACGCAACACATGCATACATACATCAAAAGTATGCATGATGCAAACTAAAAGAGTAGAATATACAAACATGGGTCCACTTTAAGGCCAAAATTTGTACCTAAACTATTAGGGCCTAGTAAATCTTTTCTGAAAAAACAGCTATGCCTGATTATTATGAAATACAAAATCAGATAATCCCTTCCTTTGAAGAAACAAGGCTGTTGTAAGTTGTCTTTTTACATCTATGTGCAAAAGTCAGTCTTCATTTACAAATTCTGGAGTCTCAGTTATTGGAACATGGACCAGATGATGGCATGTCAAAACATTGCAGTGCCCAGTTTTTCCTGCCAAGTGACTTTTTGACACTGTAGATGCCTGCATAAACCTGATGAAAGTCCATATGATATCACATAACCATACATTACATGTGAATTAAAGATTCTTCATTTTGAATGTATGTTGCTGGGGCAATGGGAGGCAGATTTTTCCTTATCATAATCTTTGACATAAGATTATTAGGATTCATAGGGCAAAGTAAAGAATTAGACAGTATTTAATGTCTTTCAACACAGAGTGGGTAGGTAGAAATGCTTAAATGGGACACCTTCCAAATGTGTCACAGCACCATAAAATTCAGTCTAAATCATGGCCAGACTAAATCATGCCACTGTTACTGGCATGCAATATAGGACAACACAGGAGAAGAAGGCAGATCAATGCCTGAAATTCATATTAAGGTGTTTTAGTCCATGCAAAGAACAATGAAAAACAAAAATCAGAATCTGTTGCAAGTAATACACAGCTCAGGGGACATAGCTTAATTAGTGAAAACATGTAAATGTCATCACCAATCATACCTTGTAGGATGAATGAAGAAAAACATACCTCGCTGTTGAAAGTAGGGTGAGGGCAATTAACGGTGTAAAGAAAATGGACCCTGAAATGAACCTATCTGATGATTATGCAATTTTGGTTTAGATTCTTAAATTGTGTTTGTTTTTTCGTTTGTTTGTTTGCTTGTTTCAATATCCTGCTCTACACTCTGAATCTGAAGTGACAGAGTAATGTTAAGAGAAAGTTGCCTGTTTGGTTTTTTTTTTTCCACATCAGGAAGAGAAAATGGAAAACTCAACAGTCTTCTCACTACTTGAAAACTCAGGTCACAATTCTAGATAGGAGAAGGCACCTAATGATTGACTGGCACTGCTGGAAAAATGATGAGAATTTACATCCAGCAAAAGTGTTCAAGCCGAAATTAAATGATACATAACCTATGACATGATAGCCTGTTCAAGCCAGAATGAAATGATACATAGCCTGTAGCATGACAGAAATGTGTACACATTTCCCATTGCATTCTAGTCCATGTTTTAACACAGACAAGATAAGAGAAAATAGGTAGGAGAGAGGACAAAGCTTGTGTTAGAGCTTATCTTGTTTGCTCTTTCTAATAGTGTCCCTTTAGCTGAACAGACCTGGAGACAAACTTGGTTAAATCAGATTATAGTGATGTTACAATGAAATGAAGTCTTTATCACATGTAACCCAAGACTATGTCCTGAGGAAAGGTACATTGACTTCAGTAGAATTAAGGAATGCAATTATGTATATCTGAAGTTTGTTCCTTGGACATTTGTCTTACAGTGATTTTAATAATAGTCTTGACTCTACAAAGACTGTAGGCTTGAGTCTGTGAATAACAACAGTGCATCAATAATGTGGCTTTATAAAACACTCTTCAACAGTCCAGTCCAATTGAGAAGAAAAACATTCATAGTATAGAGAAACATTAACTTAATGTTTGTTGGAACTTAGTTCATCAGGACTGAATTCTCAGTTATGTTTGAGCTGAGGATCTGAAAAAGGGATAGTCTAGTGTTTTAACCAGAGATTTTCTTTGCAAATTGGAACTTTATGTCTCAGGGAACAGGATTTATTATGCCACTGTTCTAACAACACAGTGTAGTAGGTATATAATCACCTGTGTTAAATTCTTAGAGAAGTCTGTCTGCGTTAGGAAGTATTGCACAGGGTCAGCACATCACTGTACAAAATAAATTGATAAGCTAAATTTTAATGAAATTTAATGACAGGGAACAGAACCTTCTCTGGTCTTTGCCAAGTGAGAGCTACCTGCAGGTGACACCTGATGGCACAGAATGGAACTGGGACCTGTGGGATAGGGGACCTTCAAACATCAAGAGAGCTTTCTCAGATTTTGCCTGGACTTTTTCTGTAGTGTACTGACATAATCATTGCTCCAGTTCTTTTCCTCTACCTTCATGACGCTCAGACTTTTCTCCTGTCTGCTCTGGCATAGTCACTCACTTTACCCTTCCCTATGTGTAACCTTGTAGGTATAATTTTGATTTAACCTGCTTGCTGTCATTTCGTACCTTGATCCTCAGTTGGCCTGTCTTATCTCTTCAGATGACCTCTAAGCTATGAGCCATCTCTTAACATTGGATCTAAACAAAAGAGTGCAAGTCCATAGACTGGGTACAATTGTAGTTTTGGTGCTCCTCAGGGATAAAACCTATTCCAGTTTATTGCTACTGAGATACTGGGTTCTGCTTCCACCTTAACTCCCAGAGAGAGAGAACAATGATAATTTCCATAAATATCCAGATATTTTGCAGAGTAAACTGGAACAGGCCATATGAGGCACAACTAGCATTACAACTTGAGATGTTCAAAATCAGCAAAACACAATTATATTGGTCATGGTAATATAACTCACACTGACTGCAGTTTATAAAAAAAAGGACTAACTGAAACTGAGCATGTTAAGAACAGTGAATTTTTCTTAAAAGAGGTGGAGTTTGTTATTTCATAGGTTTGCATGAACATTATTATCCAACACTTAGGCAGACTTCAGGCATTCTGATTGTTAATTTTTGGTTATTCTTTGATAAAATATTCAATGTTTATTTTGCACTCTTCAAAAAAACCCTACAGTTGATTGAATACTTTTTTTTACCATTAAAATGATTCATTTGGACAGTCTCTTTGACAGGGCATACTAAGGAATTGAAGATGAACTCTTGTGTCATAAATCTGCATTTGACTACATGCTTCAGCTGTTGGGAATTTGGTTATAAATTAATGAGAGTTATGTTTACAAAACATGAAACCATTTGTGTAGACAACTTGAGACTCTAAATATGTGATTTATGGTTGTTAGCAGTAAAGATAATTTCTGAGTTCTCAACTCCAAGGAACAGACATGGAACTTGTAACAGAAATTGCTCATTTACTTTAAAACATGTTTTTGCAGGTTTAGCATTTTGCTGCTTTGAACTTTGTGATTTTTTCAGTAGGGGGTTTGTTTGGTTATGTTTTTTGGGGGGCTTGGGGTCTTTGTTTATTTGTTTGTTTTTCATCCTCACACATGTGCAAAGTAAACACAGGCTGGATGAAAACTGTAACTATGAAACTGCATCTGTTGTATAACATTAAAAGGTCTGCCTAGAAAATTTTCAACACCTTGGAGAACCTACAAGGAAATTTTGCTATATTTGATTACTTATTGGAAAAAACAGCATGCATACAACATATGTACAAATTAATCTGCATTAATGGTATGTAAGTTAGTCATGTGGATATGAGTCATAAATGTGAGTGATATCACCCTTTATCTCATGTACAGCATCTCTAACAGGTAGATATGAAGAAGCAGATTAGCAAGTTACTAAACAGAGATATCTCTATCTGACTGCTTTTTCTTAGGTAATGTAATATTTCTAATTTATTATTCTGTACTTCTAAATAATGTGTTGGAGAAATAAGTAGCTAAAAATATTGGAACTTGACAAACTTCTTTGTAAAACCACTATAAACATTATGGTTGGAGGAAAGTTGCTATGGAAGTGAATACTGTTATGGGTTTCTACCCATTTTTGGGTTTACAGGAGGAAATTTCTGAACAACAAATGCCACTTAGGACTAAATAGAAGAGACTTGGCAGATTATGTAGATGAACCTTTTTCCAGCTTCAGAAATTTCACCAAGCTAGAAAATAATTGTTTTTGAAAGAAGAGCAACTAATGATTCCACACCATGTTTTTCAATAAATGTTAATATATATTGACATTATGTAGATAAACCAGAAAAATAAATTTAATTGATGAGCTGACATCAATAAAAGACGTATTTCTTGCAGCAATCTGATTTAGAACTCTGAATTTGAAATTTGCCCATTATTACATTAAGCCCAGCTTGCAAGCTCCTCCATAAAGAAAAATTCTCCTTGAAAAGGAAACATAAAGAAAAGATCTTCCTATCACATAAATGAGCCCCATTTAGCATGCCTGTTTCTCTATGTAACATCATGTCAGTTGTCTTCATGATGTATATAGGAATGATTAAGATGGAAAAAATTTTACTGTTCTATTAAGCTATAAACAAATACTTTGTGTAAAGCTTATTTTAAACACTAGGCAACTTCTGTCAAAATACCACATGTACTAAATTGAGACCTCAGACTTTCTGCAGCAGTAAAAATTATAAACGGTAATACATGCCTCCTACCTTTGTGACTGTGAATACATGTCAGGCAGCATTTGCACTGGTGACCTATGTGCATGGGTGTATTTAATGTGTATGCCTGTTCTTCAGAAGAAAAGAAATAAACTACAGAAACACTACATTGTTAGTGGAATACAGTCACTGTTGATGAATGAATCAAATAAAGAAAGGGGATTCCAACTTCTCCAAAGAATACCACAACTACATACCAAGCAGGGTGTCGATACATTAAAATTTGACATCATAAAATTGATACTGGAAATGTATTTTTGTAGATAGAGCAGGCCCCAAAAGAAAAACCTTCATGAATGTGCATGCAACAATGAAAATATAAATTTGAAATAAATACAGTAAATTGTAAAAATAGCTATATTGGGATGTCTCTGCCATTGACTGCATATTTCTGATTAAGTATCCACAGAAGCCTTGAAAATACTTTCATGGCTTTGACAAGGAAGTATTTCGAATGAAGTTAAAAGCTCATTTTCATGGCACTAATCTTAAATATAATCATGGAGAACCAAACATGCAGTTTGGGCTTAGAATATGTTACAGGAATATAAATTGGATCAATCATTGAGATCTGCTCTTACACATGCTATTTTGTTATTGGTGGTGGTCTGTTTCCAGGAATTTAATGACTTTTTCCTCCCAAGTTAAGTTTACTTATCCAAGTACTGAATACCTCCATTGATTCTAATCTGAAGCTCTGACTTTGGGGTCTTCTCAAACAGGCAGCTTGCTTTAGATATTAACCACCAGAGATACCAGATTTCATGTGTTATGCAAGCACTGTGGAAGCTGTGATAGATTTAATGTAACCAGTGGTTACTATTAACTTACCTCGAGTAACTAACCTTCATTAGTTCCCTAAACATTGACTACAAATAATATTTAGTGTCTAATATTGGATAAATTCTCAAAACAGTGAAGTTGGTGGTATTATGCCATGAAATTCAGGGTTTTTTTCCAAACCGTTAGCACATCTGCTGTATAAAACAGACCAGTATAAATGAAGAGATTTTTTTTTTCAGTCAACTCTTAAGATTCAGGAGCTGCTTCAAAAAACTAGTGGGTTGGCATTGAGATGCCTACACCATCTTGTGATTCATCATTGCAGTATTACCATGTGCAAAACATTGTCTTTGAAATCATTATTCTGTACTCTCTTTGTGTTAAGCATGTTTCATCTTCTTCAGGTGATGCAGCACTTTTTCAGAAAAGGCAATTAACCACGGAGGACTGCTAGGCAATTCAAAGATGTCTATGCGGAGACAGTATCAGAGATACTGCAAGCTCTAAAATTAACATCAAAATTATTATTGCCAAAAGAAAGACTTGTACCTACTACTGCTTTCACAGCTGCAAACCTTTTCATTTAGAACATTTTGTGTATCTCATGGCTATGTTGCTCACCACTTTTCTGAAAGTTTGTTTGTTTTTCCCCATGGAAGCAAGTGGTTATTAACAGGAGATTAAAAAAAAAAAAGTCATTTAAGTGTGCCTATCTGTTGAAGTCTGGTTGGATGTGACCCAGAAGCTGCTGGGTAATGGGCTTTTGAACCTATGCAATAATTGTAACTCATCACCAGTATGTTATGCAAGACTGCAAATAATGGTTCCATTTGGAGAATTATAGAATTAACCAATCTTGTCATTACTAAGTAAAATTCTAATTCAAAATGCTGTGGTGAATGGAAGCCCAGATGTGCAGGTTTACTATTGTCAATCAAATATAATCTGGGACTATTTATCAGAGCAAAAAGAGGAGAACATAAAAAATAATTTTTGGACAGTTGTCAAATTTCATTCTTTTGATTCTTTTATATGCCATAGTTAAACACAAGGTCTATAAAGTTCAATCAGAAAACCAAAACTGATTACAAATCTTGTGACTGTGAATACAATTTTGATGACTGCATAAAAGATTGAACACAAAAAAGATCTTTGTTTTAAAGCAACTGAACACCCCCCCCAAACTCCCTCCTCCCTCTGTACCCCCTGTTTTTTAACTCTATGTTGCCACAAAGGCCATCTCTTTTGTTCAAATTCTTACCGTTTTGTACCTCTGTAGAGATATTTTGTTTTTATAGTGACATGAAATGTTTTAGGATGGTCTAGAAAAGTTCTTGAATAGTTTGATGTGTAGAAAAGCTGAGCTATTTTCACAGCACAGTGTCAGTTTTGCAAGTGCAAAGGAGGCTGAGTAAGGTTCTCCGGGCAACAGGCACTTAATATCAATTGATTCTGACTTCTGCTGTTCAGAGAGAGTCAGAGAGATGGTAATACAAAATACCAAAGAAAGGGTAGTTTAGATTCTTCCAGAGGAATAAAAATGACAAAAGATCTTGATTCAGGCAGATATATATTAAAAATGACACAAAATTTGAATTCAGTATTTCAGTGCTAAATGGACAAAACCTGGACAAAATCTTATGGGTGATTGCAGTAAATTAAAAGAAAGATTAAAATTAAAAGCACGATAAAGGACAAGTGGTTGCAGTGTCTAATTCTTAACATTTTGATGCAAAATTGAATATACAATATTAATAGTTACCCCTTTTTCCTGGGAGCTATATTCAGAAGATTTGCATTTACCACCACATACCAGTTACTTGTACCTTCCCATTTTTTCTTTAAATGCAACTAGAAGTACTGTATTATGTCCTTAGCGGGTGACACCTGTTGTGTTTAGATATAATATTGATGTGAAAAATTTCTTAGAGACTTCTTTCATTTCCAGAAAAGTATTTATGCAATATGCAAAACAAACCTGTCACTGAAGTTGGCAAAAGCATGCATTTTTGGAAGAGTTCTTTCAATGACATTCACAATAATAATATTTTCTTCAGAGGCTGAAGACAGTGGCTAGCTTTCTGCAATGTTGTGTTGGGTAAATTTTTCTACTTCCATTACCTTTATCACAAAATATTTGTCAGACACAGTGCGAAAGACTTAACATGCAAAAAAAAAAAAGAAAGGTTGTGACTGATTCTTTATTTTCACCATACAGTATTTCTGAATGTTTTTGATTAAAAAAAAAAATTGCTGGCTGTTATGACACTCTGAGAGCAAATTGCTTGCATGCTGAAGTAACAACTAAACTCACCTATCATTTCTTCTTACTGTATGCAGCTGACCCCCTCCTCAATTTTAAAAAATCATCAGTGCAGAGCACTGTTGAATGCCAATATAAATGGATTCATTATCTAGAGATAAGATTTTCAAAATCACTAAGGTACCCAGGAGAAGTAATTGAACTGAAAGTTAATGGCACTTGCATTTCTAAATCTCTTGGCTGTTTTTGAATGTTCAACTTCTACATGAGTATAACAAATAATGTGGTTGGAATACGTGGAAAGTTCTGTTTGTTTTCCTGTTCTCTCTTTAATGCTCAATGACTCTTGTGGTCAACTGCAAGGCAAATGCCTTCCAAACATGTGTACACTTTAAAAGTCATTAAATTCAGTTTATTATTTTGCCTTGCTATTCCTTAATCAACCTGCAAATCTTATTTTCTGGACATATGTTGAAATTACCCATAGGAGAGATTTTTTTTTTTTTCCTGATGAGCTTCAGTTTATCTTCACTGGTTTCTTTGCCATGAAGAGAGATTTTTCTTGTCAAATTTTGTATTCTTTATGAAATATTGATACTCAATACGAGTATCTCAAGGATAGAGATTCAGACATCAAATCTATATCTCTTCAAAATAAGGAAGAATTTCAAACTCAGAATCTCAAGTTTGGGAGAAAATTAGTCTTGAGTTGTTGTGGTTTAACCCCAGCAAGCAACCAAACACCACGCAGCTGCTCACTCACTCCACCATGGTGGGATGGGAGAGAGAATCGGAAAAGTGAGAAAACTCATGGTTTGAGATA
>NW_010539887.1:0-2793 GCF_000687285.1 Phaethon lepturus
CCCAAGCGTGCCGGCGTGGTGGGGACCCCGGCACCCACCCAACGCCCGGCGAGGGTGCTGCGGTTCTTGGTCTCCCCCCAGTGACCAGACCACATATAACAAAGCGGTAGGTCTGGCTCATTCACGGGAGGTTTCCAGCCCCACGAGCAGAGCTCCCGGCTCCCAGAAAGGGCATATTATTACCAAGTAATTATACTAATAATTATTTCCCCGAATCCTCCCAGCAAGCAAAGCCCTCTCGCTGGTGCGGCGGCTTGCATTTGCATTTTTTGAAGCAAGAGCCTTTTTCCCTCCATGCACTAGCACTTGAGATGTATATATTCTTTCATTAAAGAGCACCGACACCGCTGCGGCAAATGACCTGTCAACAGATTTACAGCAGGAAGTAAGTCACCGCCTCCGAGCCTGCGCTCTTAATGTAATTAAAGTCCTCTGTTTGGAATTCGTTGCTAATTAATATTCATGCTCTGTTTCCCATCTGCCATTCCCGCATTGCTGGTTCCGTCTGAGATTGATCAGAGGGTTATTAAGGCAACGAGCAGACAGAGAAGGAGGGGGGTGGATGGTGGGAAGGGGTCGGATCAGCTTTTGGTAAGGGAGCAGAATTCCACCCAGGACCCTGGCTGCTCTGGGAAGGGATGGCTGAAGCATCGTCCCAGCTCGCTCCATCGCTGGGGGGGAATTAAAGGGCTGGTGGGAGTGGTGGATCAAGAGACAGACAGCGTTGGTTGGCTCACGGGGTCTCTCGGGGCTTGCTTCAGCCCTTGGAGGAAGGCAAGAAGCATCTCGGGCTGGGTTGCAGAGGAGAAGCCGGCAGCTGGTGGTGTGAGCGAAGCCTAATTGAGATAGAGCCTCACGGCCGGCTCTCCCGGCTTGGCACGGGGGTGCAGCCATGGCAGCCTGGCACCGCGGACCAGACCCATCGGTGCGGTTATTTGGGGGTGGAGGCTCAGAGGGAGTTTCTGATGAAGCCGTGCTCACCCGGGCGCACGTGGTGAGGCCACGGGTGTATGGGGTGTTCATGGGCACCAAGAACTTGCCCCAGCCCGGTGCAGGACACGAGAGAATGCCTGCAGGGACACCCTGGCTGGATGCTTTGGGTGGGCACAGCCCTTGCAGTGCCGACACACCGGGCGCTCCCATTAAAGCAGGTCATGGGCTGCCCCTTGCCCTGGGTGGGCTCTGAGAGCTTGTCCCATCCTTATGCAAGTTGGAAGTCTTGTTGTCCTCTCCAGTCCACCACTGCCATGGCATTTCTACGTGCCCACGGCATGGATCCTGACAAGATCAGACACCCACGGGAACAGCCACAGCTCCCATTTGAAGAATGTTTTCTGCTGAAACCAGGCACACACGGACCACCACTTCGGGTGAGAAATATGTCCCCACGTTAGGGGCTGGGAGCCCAGTGGGTACCATCTCGCTAAGCACGTGGGCTGCGTGAGTAAATGCAGTGCTCTGCAGCATGAGGAGGCCAGGCTGGAGACATGTCCCCAGTGGTGGCCCTGTATCACCCCACCGCCCCATCTCCAGATGCTGGAGACGCCAGAGCTGAGCATCCTTTGAATTTAAGGGCACGGCATGCACTGCAAAGCCTCGTGAAGACCCTTCCTGCTCCCAGCAGGCAACGCAGGATAACTGGTGGTCTGCGGTCGGTGCAAACAGCTAGGCAGCTGGAAGGCAGGTCTTGCAGCCAGCCTCCCTTGGCAGGAGGACGCTACCCCTCTCCCTTCCCTGGGCACCACTTCTTCCCCAGGAAAAGTGGCACCAGGACATGGCATCCCAGGACGGAGGTTCCCAAGGGACCAGAGGGTCTGGGGCTCTCAGCCAAGCCCCGAGTGCTGAGCGACCCTGGCTCTGTTGCAGGAGCGCTATGAGTGGGGTTTCCTCAATTAACGAAGCCCGTTTCAAATGGCTTTTAGATCCTTAAACACAATCGCAGGGCTCAAATTGGATGCACCCCGGTTTGAAAGCCGAGCCCCGCCGGCATCTGCTGTTTATATATGAACAATCAAAGTGATTTATTCATCTGCCTAAAGCACGGTTGCTCTTTGACCACCCATCCATTATCCTTATCTATCTGTCCTAGTCAGGAGCCGAGCCATCCATCTTGCCCAACCTAATGTACGCCAAACGGCTCCGCGAGCCGCCGTGCTCCGAGCGGGCTCTGCCGGGGCAGACGACACAGGCCTGGTTTTCAGCAGCGCTAACGCAATTGCATTGACGTCAAGCGGAACCGCCCGCCATCACCCTCCTGGAAGATTAAAGCCTCGGATAGGCAGACCCGAGGCAGGCGCTGAAGGGACCCGCGGCTCTAATCGGGACCGGATCTGACGGCTCCGCGAGCCGCCGTGCTCCGAGCGGGCTCTGCCGGGGCAGACGACACAGGCCTGGTTTTCAGCAGCGCTAACGCAATTGCATTGACGTCAAGCGGAACCGCCCGCCATCACCCTCCTGGAAGATTAAAGCCTCGGATAGGCAGACCCGAGGCAGGCGCTGAAGGGACCCGCGGCTCTAATCGGGACCGGATCTGCCGCCGCGATGGCTCTAATCGGGACCGGATCTGCCGCCGCGATTAAATTGCAAAAGGGGTGAGGCAGTGCGGTCCTGGGGCAGCACCTTCTCGCTCTTGATGGAAAGACCACGCTGCTCCTGGGCCACAGGAGCGTGCGACGGGGGCAGCTGCACCCAGGGTCTCTGGCTGTCCCCGCCTGGGACCTTGCGGAGGGGCAGCACCTTCTGCCGTCGGACCTCCGGGGGGGTTGCAGGTGACAGCCGGCTGCAGCCCTACCG
>NW_010539887.1:3132-10759 GCF_000687285.1 Phaethon lepturus
ACCTCCGGGGGTGTTGCAGGTGACAGCGGGCTGCAGACCTCCCGTCTCCCGAGGGAGAGAGGTTCCCTGCCTTGCAGAAAAGGAGTAAGTGAAGCACCGTATGGATACCCCTTCCACTTCCCCAGAAGTGTTCAAGGCCAGGTTGGATGGGGTTTTGAGCAACCTGATCTAGTGGAAGGTGTCCCTGCCCATGGCACGGGGGTTGGAAATAGATGATCTTTAAAGTGCCTTCCAACCCAAACCATTCTGCGATCAATGATCTATGACCACGAGAAATTAGCTCAGGAAATGCATTGTCACCTCTCTTCTCATCTTTCATCATGGACAAGAGGTTGTGACAGGCTGAAGGTGCCTGCAAGCCCCTTGTCTGCAGCAGGTGGGTGCCCAGCAAGGAGAAATGGGGTCCTGGCTCCCTGTCCCCCTGTCTGTCCCCATCCTGGGCTCTGCAGGGACTGTTCAATCCCACGGCCATGGATGGGCGAGCGCTGAGGCACAGTCATGCAGGAGACATGGAGGGTCTCCACCCTGCAGGAGACACAGCTCAGGGAGGATGGCACTGGAGATGCCCACCACCACGGTGCTGCCTGCAACCTCTCAGTTGGCAGGTCAAGCGACTATTGCTGAGACTTTGGCTAAGAAAAACAAGTCTACAAGCTTAAATAAGCTGCAAAGGGCATCGTGCTCCTCTACAAACTGTGAGGGTTGCAGGCGAAAAAGGTTGAAAGCATGGACCCATTGAGAGGGACTGAATTTCACCACCCCACATGAAGCATAGGGTGGGACAGCTTTCCAAAGGCAGTTTGGGAAGGGTGTTTGGCCACAGGCAAACCAAATGGCTTTCCCCTGGCCTTTCTTTTGGAAAAAGCTGACCCAGTTTGGCTGAAATTATCCAGAGAAGTTCAGGTTGAGGTAAATCCCTGGCAGATAATTTCTACCTAAACGTTCACGTTTTGGTGGTGGTGTAAGCGAGACAGCCCTATAATGGGAATTATTGGGTAACCTCAGTAACAAGCAGTGTTACCTACCCTATCTACAATAAGGTCATTAATTCTTACTAATTTGCTCTCTTTGACTTCGAAGAGGACTTCCAGACTGGAAAAGAAAAAAAAAAAAAAAAAAAGAGGAGAAGAAAGCAATGGAATTAGCCAACCCCCTGCGGACTCAAATCCCTCCAGACCTGTGCAGTGGCACCTGGCAGAGCAAGGAGAGGTCTTAAGTGCGGTGGTTAGGAGACCTTCTGGGCTCATCTCATAAACAAGAAGAAGGTTCTTGCCACCGCCGCCTCTGAGTGGGACCTTTGACGGCTGGGTAATATTAGAGGAAGCTCCTGGTTGTCCTCCCTGAGGAAAAGCCGGGGGTGGCAGTAGTAGGGCATGGGCACTTCCAAAAAACACGGGAGAGGGAAAAGCAGGTATTTTCATGGCATTTGAGACACCATTTTCATCTGTGCAAAGGGGACAAGCCAACGCTCTTGCATCAGCATTCTCTGTAGCAATAGTGGGTGGGGTTTACAGGCAGTCTGAAAGCAGGAGTCACCAAATTTTAGTGAAAGAGCCTGTTTTTGAAAGATTTCCAGCCTGAGCAATTCATGAGGTTTGGATAATCCAGAGAAGCTCCAGGTAAGCATCTAAAATTTGGGGAACCAAGGAGACCCAGACTCTCGAGGCCAGTGCCCACAGCTGAGTAACTGGATGCATGGGTTGTATTCCTCATTCTGCAACCAGCTTGATAGGTCTAAGTGAGGTGGGATGACCTCCCCGACCACACACCTTCTCCACTGTTGGGCTGGTTGGATGGAGACACAGGTACTGAGCATCACCGCTGCCAACACTGCTGCAGTGGTCATGCAGTCCAACCCCGTGAGCCACCAACACATTTTGAGCTGTGGCTGGTTGTCTTCTGGAAGTTCCTGGTGGGGTCATGCCAAAAGATCACCCAGGTTCGACAAATTTAGTTTGCTGTAGCGTCGGATGACTCCGCAAGACAGGATGACTTCATATCCGGTGTGAGCACAGGGGAGAAGTCCACAAGCCAAAGAAATGCTTTTGTGCAGTAAAACTATTTTCACCAAGCGTAAGTCAAGCAATGAAATATTCATAGGACACTAAAGCAGTGGGCTCACTGGCTGCCTTCTTATGGGAATTCAATAATACTGGAGACAGCCTTAATTCAATATTCAAAAAGCCTCTTTCTCTTCCCCTCTCTCTCCATCTCCCGCCTGTCTCTTTGGGTTCAGAGATCTTTTCGGAAACCTCACTTTTATGCGCTGGATGCATTAGTGGAGAGAGAATGGAGAAGAGAAATGGGAGGAGAAGGAGTAGGAGCGCAAAGATGGGGACCACACGCGGGATGGCTGGGGATTTCTGCTCCCCAAGCTGCCTCATGATGCTTGGCTGGATGATCTGAACCAGCTCTTCCTAAAGAGGCTTCTTTATTCATCCTTCCTGCATGGCTTTTGGGGGGCTGGACCCACACCTGTGTTCATACATGGTTGGTTAAGAGTCAGCTCTGGTCCAAGAACTGTGTAACCATAGTCGTGTGGTCCTCTGCTCCTACTGATAGACCCACTGAGAAATGGGCTGCCTGGCTCAGCCGTGCTGTGATGCTCGTGGGACTGAGGCCATTTTTGGTCCAGCATCTATCCTGAAAACAAAAACACTGGAGATGGAGACTTTGTCTGCCAGCATGGACTGGAAATCAGGAGAGCTGGGACCAGATGCTCAGGAGGGGTAAAGCCCTGTGGCCGCAGTGATATTGGTGCCGTTCAGGTGGCTGCACCCTTGGTGAGGACACAGATGCTGGCAGGGCTCTAACGAGCCATTTTGGTGCTCCTGCCTTGCTACAACTCTCGATCCCTGTCCTGGAAGAGCAATACTGACACCTCCCTCCCCATTTCAGAGAGAGCAAGGAGCACCCTGTGAACCTCTTCCTAGAGGCCACGTTTTGGGTGGAATTGCACTGAGCTAACCCCCAGAAGCCCATACTGAGACACAGCTACCCAATGCCAGGCGATGGGCACCGCTTGGCGGGCAGCCGAGTGGGAGGGAGCTGTAGCTCTGCCGGTAGCACCTTTTTGCCCGTCGTGGGGAGAGCTGACACTCAAGGACAGGACCACAGCTCCTCCAGACACTGAAGGGCCAGGGGGCTTCTTGTCCATCCGAACAGAAAAATGGAGGGGCACCAAAGGAGGAGGTGGCTTTCCACACCATCCATGGACGCCGCGGGGGCAGGACGCTGAGGTTCTTCACAGAAAGTTCCCCGCAGCGACCTAGCTGTCACCCGTAGCTTTGGACAGCAATGCTCTATGGGTACTGCAGCAACGGGGAGATTTAGAAGAGCGACAGCTTTCCAAGGACTTAGCAGGTTGGTTTTTTTTTTTCCCCCTCATAGGATCCTTTCCCAGAGAGTATTTAAAATCAAATTATTTACTCCACAATGCACTGGTTATTTGGTTTCTTCTGGCATCTCCCCGTCACGAATGCCCTCGAGCAGATCAGTTTCAACCTTCAGAAAACCTCTCTATTAGCATTTGATCTTGTCAAGCTCTTTTTATAGTGACTCTTAAAGCTAAGTGGAAGCCGCTCGATGGCTATCTGCCTCGCTGGGGCATGCAGGCAAGGTGCCAGCTAGCAGGGGCAGAGCACAGTCCCCGTGCGGGAGGCTCCAAAACACCAATGGTGGTACAAACAATGCCCAAAAATTGGGAGGGGTGCAGAAAAATTGGGTCCACGATCATGTGCTGGGGTGAGGATGGGGTGCTCTGAGCTTCTCCCCACCTCCAAGACCAGGTGGGAGCCCTTTGGGAAAAAACAAGATGCTCTATCCTGCTGCAGGAAGGGTGGTTGGGTGTTCGGTAGGTGCCAGCATCCTGGTTCAGGGGCCTTTCACATCCTCTGCAAGAGGCACCACCTCAGCCTGGTGGTGGGACCTGACATATTGCCTCCCTTTTCTGCACTTTCCACGGAAAAAAGAAAAAAAATGAAAAGAAATTTCCTTCTTCCTTCCTTATTCTAGCATCTCCAGGCCTGATGCTGATGATGCAAACACAGTGAAGATACTCTTTCTCCCTCTTGATCCTTTGTAGATTTTTGTTCCAGCTGTACTTGGAATTTTTTTTTTTTTTTTTAAGACTTCCTGGCAAATCACCAGTCCCACAGATGACTGTTTTGGAGCAGATTTCCCTTCGCGTTTGGAGCTGGTGCAGGTCTCCTGATGGGGTTCCAGGAAGTTCTCCTTGTCCCTCTCCTCTCTGCTGGTGCTCCAGATGCATCCCAGCCATGTCAGCCCATACCACCCACTTCCCATCCCAGCTGCCGATGGCTTGGGGCCTCCCTCGCCTCTTCACATCTTTGCGCGAGGTGGAACAGCTGGACCACATCTCCCAAGGGACATCGGGACCTCCTGCTTCTGGGACACCCAGGACAGCCTGGAGTCACCTGGTTTGTGAAGGTGAGCAGAGGTACAGGGCACCGAAGGAAGCTGCCCAAAGGCACTGCCGTTTCTCTGTCAAACAGGAATTTGATGGTGTTGGGCTCAAACCTTTCCCTGTCTGATGAAATATCTCAGATACAACATGGCAAACCACAACCCTACCGTAGACACACCTATGGTGCCATAGCACTGGTGTGCATCTGGGCTGGAGAGGTGAGGCAGGTATTTTATCCCACGGCAAAGTGTCACTGGAGGTAGGTATTTAGGTATCAGAAAACTAGTTGTTTTCTGATGAACAGAGCTGATGAAGTTGGGAAGTGAAAGCAGAGATGTGCACTGATGTTTCATGTGGGAAATCAGGTTATAAACCAGGTCTAAACAAGATTACATGGGAGGTGCGTGATGGAGCAGGGACAGGATGTGGGGTCTATAGTGATGCCCCACCCTCTACCTTGATCCCTTTCCTCTCGAAGTACAGCTTGAAAAACCTGAAGCTCTCCCTTTGCCCAAAGCACTTATTGCACCATGGCTCTTGGACCGGTGGTGGGTGAAGGACCAGCTCTGCCCCCATGCAGCAACACATGCCGGGGTGCTCCCACGATCCCCACTGCTCCCCGCTTCTCCCTCAATGAGCCCCTCACAGGTGGAGCCACCCACGGACCCATAAGCCTCCCAAGAAGATCTCTGCGAGGAATAATGTCGCTGATGGATGTTGCCTGTCTGCGTGAATCATCTGCCAGTAGGTCACAAATTACTCAGATGTGTCTGTTATCCCAAATTATTCCCCGATTCATGCGGCGGCTTACGCAGGAGCTCCTTGATTAGATTCCTCAATATCAAACGCCCCGGCTTGTTGGCCTGACCTTCTTGTCCACATAAGCCTCCAGGCCATAAACCATTCTTATCCAAAATCTTGACCTCATGTTTAATTTTATCTCCGTTGACGTTAACGGAGGTTCGTTAGGCTCGAGCACACACTGGAAGTTAAGCTTTCCTGTACCAGGGCCTCTGTGCGTTTGCCTACGCTGACTTGATGACCCAAATCCAAGGATGCCTTTTCCCTGGCTTCGACAGGCTTCAGCTTGGCACATGCATAATTCCTGGAATCAGTTCTCCACCACCGACGATGATGAATTAATCATTTGCTTTCTGAACATGTTCCACAGAATTCCCTCAGCCTTCAATGCACTGGCAGGCTTTCCCAACAGAAAATTAGTTGGCTCAACAGTTCTTGGGATAGCAAGCACCCTGAGCATGGTTTCTGCCTGGAAACAAATGGATTTAAATGTTTGAAGTGAACTTTTGTGGGATGACCTTTTTCAGCAGTTCCCCAGCCTTGGTGAGAACCAGACTTAACAAAAATGGGTTTGTGGGCAGAGGGTGGTTGAGGAGAAGGAAGCGTGCACAAGAGCTGATGTATGGACATTGGTCACCCTGGGGCAGTATAGAGCGGGTTTTCACAAGCTCAGCAGACCCCTGGGTACCTGACCTCACCCGGGCAGTTCCATGGAAAATCCCTGTAACATTCAGGTTGAATTCAGCCCAACTCACACTGGGTATCTGTAAATGTTGGTTGGTTTGCTTTGTTGTCTAAAGCCAGCAAATCACCCAGGTTCCTGGTCTGGTGAGTGAAGAGATGAGCAAGAGTTCAGTCCAGAGGTTGATTTATCCCAACTTGAGGCAACTGGCTTAGATGGGCTGAATCACTCGCAGGCAGTTGCTCGTTCAGTCCTTTGACCATTGAGGGATCTTGGACAACAGCTTTCGCTGCAACAACTAGCTTTTGGATGGCTGAAGCTAGCTAACGTGAATCCTACCCTTCAGTGCCCACCTGTGCCTCTGCAAGTCTCCCCCACTGTCCAAACATCCTGGTTTCCAGGGTCCACTTCCACACATTATCCTCCACACTTGCGTGAGGAAGGACAAAGCACCTTCAGCCAGTGGTGGGAGAGGAACCAGCTGGGCATCCCGGTTCACGGGGCAAACCTCATTTGGCACTTCCCCCGTAGCCACCAGTTGGATCCCCGGCCAGCAACAGGGACTCCCCACAACGTCTCTTAGTGCTGCACTTTTCTTCCCCCCGGCAGAAAGAGGCTTCCTCAGGTCTTGCTTAACTTTTGCTGCAGTTTAAACCCATCATTCTTTGCCTTTTCCTCAAGGGATGGTTTATTCCTTCTCCCTCTGGAATTTTTGAGTGTATTTAGAACCTGTCTCTGTACTCTCTCCTCCGTCTGCTCTGCTCTTGGTGAAAACGTCTCCTCATGCTGGCTAGTTTTTCCATACTCACACAGTAAGTTCTCAGTGTTTCTGAGGCAGCTGAAAACATTAAGTTTCTTTCAACTCCACAAACTGATTGTCAGCATCCAAAACAGGAGCCCAAACTCAGATGAATGGATCAAGAGCAACCCTGAGGAGAAGGACTTGGGGGCACTGGTGGGTGACAAATTGGACATGAGCCAGCAATGCGTGCCAGCAGCCCAGAAGCCAACTGGATCCTGGGTGCATCACCAGCAGCGTGGCTAACAGGTCCAGGGGGGTGATGCCACTCTTGCGAGACCCTGCCTGGAGCACTGGAGTCCCCAGCACAAGACATGGACCAACAGAGTAGGTCCAGAGGAGGCCATAAAAATGGTCAGAGGGCTGGAACACTTCTGCTACAGAGAATGGCTGGGAGAGCTGGGGGGGTTCAGCTTGGAGCGGAGAAGGCTCCGGGGAGATGGTATTGCAGCCTGACAGGACTGGAAGGGGTCTTAGAAGAAAGATGGGGACAGACTTTTTAGCAACACATGTAGTGATAGGACAAGGGGTAAGATCTAGAGTTGGTATAAGGAAGAAATTTCTTAGAGGCTGGTGAGACACTGGAACAGGTTGCTCAGAGGAGTTTTGGATCTCCCATTCTGTTGTGGTTTAGCCCCAGCCGGCGACTAAGCCCCACACAGCCGCCTGCTCGCTGCCCCCCAGCAGTATGGGGGAGAGAATGGGAAGAGTAAAAGTGAGGAAACTCATGGGTTGAGATAAAGACAGTTTAACAGGGAAAGCAAAAGCCGACCAACAACAATGATAATAATAATACCAACAAAGGAATGTACCAGAACAAGTGATGCCCAGTACAGCAATTGCTCACCACCCGGTGATTGATAGCCTGTCCCCGAGCAGTGATTCCGACCCCCCAGCTAACTGCAGTTTATGTACTGGG
>NW_010539888.1:0-8147 GCF_000687285.1 Phaethon lepturus
CCTGCGGGGCGCGCCGGGAGGTCTGAACGGGCCCAGCGCCTCGGTGGCAGAGCGGTGGGCGTGAGGACCTGGAGAGCCCCTTCCCCCACACCCGGTGCTCGCTTGGGGTGTCGTGCGTGGCCTTCCGTAGGCCTCGGTGGCCGTGGCGGGGACACCAAGGAACTTACACAGTCTCTGACCACGGAGCTGGGTTTTGTAGAGGTTGCTTTCGAGCAGGTGAGAAGCTAGTAGCGCGTGGCGGTGTCCGGGACTTCACGCTCCTTTTACTTCAAAAAAATACATATCCCCCACAACCCACTTGTGAAAAGGTATTGTAGGTGAAATGAGGCGTTTGCTCAGGGAGGGGGGTATTTCTTTTTAATGGATTATTGTTGATAAGCATAATCTTTAAACGGTTAATAGACGCGCCGCCAATCTGTTTGTGCAGGGGAGTTATGTTTACGCGTAGCAGTTTAAAAGGTAGAAGCTTAATCTCTCTGATGACTTGATCATTATTTTATGATGACTTGCCCTGTGATCTGGTAAACCGTTCAGATGGGGACATCAGGCAATTTGGCAAAAGGCAGTTAAATCACTTCATAATTAAAGTACAAATAAACTTCAAATACAGCTGTAAAATGAGAAAGTTGAAAATACTGAGAGAGAGGATGAAAAAACCTGAAAAGAAAGCGTGTAACTGAGAACAACTTGGATACAGGGGTTGCTGATTAGATTTCATGATCCTTCCTCTCCTTCTGACCTGTTTGTGTTGCTGGAATCTGTTTAGTTGGTTTAATGACATGGTGAAAACTTGACCTCCAAGGGGCTGCCCTTTCTAAAATAAGCAGAATGGCTTAGGTTGAGAGGCCACAAGAAACTGATCCAGATCCTGTTCATTGAGAATAACTAGAACTTTCCTGGCCATTGAACGCATTTGTATTTCTCCATGATTGCTTAGCTGTTTGCATTGCAGGGTTTTGCAGGATGCATGTGTCAGGTTGATTTGCAACCTGCAATAAGGACTAAATCAGATGCCTTATACTAACCTTACTGATTTATTATTCTTTTCCATATTAGAAGCTGTAAATATTTTACAATTGTGCTTGAGGCCTTTATATGCTGCAGCAGTGCAAATAATAAATATTTAGTGGGACTTATCCATCTGGAATGGGGTGTCCTTACTCTGTTGTATTTACTGCCATGTAGACAATCTACTATAACTTATGTTGTCTTAAAAAGTACTAAAAAGCTGAATTATACTTGTTCGGATGTTGTAACACAGTTTGGAGAGGTGGGGCTAGGAGGCACTTGTGGTTGAACCGACTGCTGACTGTGGTCAGAAAGTCATTATTTAAGGCTGCATTTCTGTTAAAGAATTGGACTCCTGACTGGTGGTCTTATCTTTATTGAAATGACTGTAGGCAAACATGAAAAAAGTTAGATGCCTAATTATGTGCTTTATTTAGCATTTGTCACTGTTGATGATGAGAATTTTGCAATGTGTAGGATATATGGAACTGTCTTTAAAGTAAATAAAAAACCAACAAGCTGCAGTGTATCTCTCATTTTATCTCAGTATGAGATAATGCATACTGAAGCGCTTTGAACTTTATTTTCTTTTATGTTTTTAATTCTGTGAGGATCTCTTTCTTCAAACTAAAATTGTGGGAAGAACATTATTTTAAAAGCACAAGAATGTTATAAAATTAGAAAATTATATCACCAGTTGTACTAAGAAACTAATGTATTATTCAGAGCTTGTTTACTCGGACAGTGTTAGGGTCTTCTCTTTTGTGCATTTTTTGAGAAATTTCTTGAAGCAATAAAATGCCCTTCTGTCTCTGTTTAGGACTGGCAGCCTCCATTTGCATGTGAAGTACAAAGTTTTCGTTTCACTCCACGAATTCAGCGCCTGAATGAACTGGAGGTGAGCTTTTCCACTGTTGATACAATTTGGTATTTGCACTGAAAGCAGTAGGTCTCCTTACTTGAGATTTGCATCTTGGCAGGTTTCTGGATGGGGGAGACTTTAGAAACCCATAGACCACATCAGTGTTTATACTTGGCAGTGGCAGAGTTCATATAAAATAACTCTCCACGGCTTTGAGAAAAGTCTGGTTTTTATTTTATTACCCAAAATAACCACAAGAGTCTTTCACATTCAACTGGAAATGTCGAAAATGAATGCCAAGTACCATGTTGTGTAGTAAGAGCAGCCAGTGTCTAGCCTTCAGAGCTCCACAGGCAATGAATTTTTTTCTTAAAATATTTACTGCTGTTCTGAAGCTCCTGGTTGCCTTATACTGTCTTGGTAGTGCCTTGTAAGCCTTAAAATGAACTTTTAAAAATCAGCTTATTATAGTTGTTTAATTTGATGTTTAAAAAATGTATGGGAGTTTTCTTGAAAGCAGTACGAGTACCGTTCTGTCCTTTTCTCTACAACATTTCTCAAAACCTTGCTCTGTTCATATACCAAAATGTGATGTATCATTTGGCTTGTAAATGGGTCTCCTTATGGAAAGTGATTTGAATACTCCAAAAATACTCATGAGAGGAGGCCCTTCTGCAAGTTTAAGGCATATATAAAACCTGTTTGTAACTCTTGCCCCCCCACCCCGCCATGTGTATTTTAATAATTGCTCTCATGTTTCTCCCTGGAATGCTGATTTTTCATAAGTATGCGTTTTGGTTTCAAACCAAGACATAGGTAGGAGTTTGATTTATAGGTTTTTGAATGCAGAGAGAAAAGCATATACAATTCTCAGTTTGTAAAGATCTTTCTTTTTAATCAGTGTTTCTATTTCTAGGTTTTTTTACATGAGTGAGAAATATGTCACTTGCCAAGTTGCACTTTGAAAATGTAAACACTATAAAAACTTGTCATGTTTTTTCTCAGGACTGTAAGGTATTGTCATGCTTATTTTGTGACACATGTGTTTGCCTTCCTTTATTGATTGCAGGCAATGACAAGAGTGAAGCTGGACTTCTTGGATCAGTTAGCAAAATTTTGGGAACTCCAAGGATCCAATTTAAAAATCCCTGTGGTGGAGAGAAAAATACTGGATCTCTATGGTCTGAGCAAGGTGAGTAAGCAATTGTAGGCCTTGGTCAGACAGAGGCCTCATGTTTCATTCAAGCTCAAGAAGCCAAGCAACAGGGAGGCCTTGTTTTACAGCATTAATCTCATTAATATGAAGGTTAAATGAGAGTGTGGAAAAAAAATACAGCAAAAGAGATTTTTAAAAAATTGAATGGTTATGGCAGACACATCAAGCACAGTTAAATCAATTGCCTTTGGTTGAACTCTCTACAGCATGTATTCATTACCTTGTATACAGCTTGAACATCCTGATGTCAGCTGGCCACTTGCTTTTTAGTTCTCCTTTTTTACATACGGTAGAGCTGCAGGAGTTTTGAGATGGTTTTTGAGAAGGCAATGGAATACTGTGTGCAGTTCATCTCCTGACCTGACGATTCTGTAATGAATTGTTTTTGTAATTCCTCCCTCCTCTCTCCCAATAGAGATTCTCCTTTATGACAAGAATTTTGGCGAGTTTATAATGTCAACTTCTGGAATAATTATTTTAATTAAATTCCAAAACAGGTTAGGCTTAAGGTTGGCTAGAAATTTATACTGTTATAGTTGTGTTTGGTGTGGGTTTTTTCAAAGTTTGCACACAGATAAAATCTCCGTTGGAATTTGCTTCTGCATTGGTAAAATATATGTACTGTTATAAACTTATCTGCTAAGGATGGATTATTAACACAAACAGGTAGCTTTCTTCTTGCAAGGTGAGAAATTAAGATATGGTAGAGATAAAGAATTAAGATAAGGCAGTTCTAGTGCTTCTAGGTTAGAGCGTCAGTTTCCATTCCCCATCAAGATTTCTTTCTCAAGTAAAAATGTAAAGATCTGAATAGATTTTATTTTTAAGAAAAGAAGTCATAGTCTTTTGGACAGTCTGGAATTGCTGGTAAAATGCAGGGAAAAAAGCTGATAAAATGTCTTTCACTGTTTTTTTCCTTTTCATGTCTATGGTAGTTTGCTGGGATATGCAGACTATCATAGTGATACTGAGAAATATCTGGGTCACTGTTATGAGCTGGAATATTTTAGTTTACTACAGATATGCAGGTCTAAGTTTATTTGGTCGCTTAGTGGCTTCTCTAGCCATTGTTCATGTATAGATAATTTTAGAAATCAATTTTTCATTAATTTTTCACAATTTTCTTTGGAAGATAAGTTGAAATTTAGGAATAGTTTGACGTAAAATGGCTTTTCTAGCACTTCGCTATAAATATGAAGAAAAATAATGATCATTAATATTGTTCTAAGTGTAGCTATCTGATTATAGGAGAAGCCGGAATTAACTAATTTATTTGTCAGCGTTAACAGACTTTTGAATTTATGTCAGCCTCAAAAGTAAACCATAAATTTCACTCCAATAACAAAATGCTTTTGCTTTGAGGTTTCTGACACTGTGTGAAACATTAAGCATGAAATTTGGCCCTAACATGTAAAGAAATGTAATGCAAAACTACTGTTGTAGAAATGCTATTAGTCTTACAATAACATAAGTGAAATTACAATCCATTTGGGTTTTAAGCTGCTTGGCAGTGCAACTGTAAATGGAATGGAGGCATTGAAGATGTGTCCAGTGTTTCTGAGGAAGCAACTCATATGCGGTTATGATCATTGCCTGGAGGCAAATGATCTGTCCTTTTTCATTCTATGTATGTATTAGTTTCATGTAAACAGTGGTAGTTCCATATGTGAATTACTAGAGTCAAATTGAAATCAAGTGTAAAAACCAGACTGAGTTAATTGGAAGGTAAATTCAGTTTCTCCCCTTTTTACAGTAGTTTCTGTTCTATTCAGGTTTTGAGAGAGTTTCTGTAACTCTGAAGTTGTGAGCTCCCAACACTCCCTTCTGCCTGGGGTCTGTTAGAACGGGCTTCACTTCTGGCCAGACTTGTGTTTTGCATCAGAGTACAAGTCTGGTGAGAGTTAACTTTTCAGTTTGTTCTGATGGTGGGGTTTGTATTCGTTCCAACACATCATAAATCTTAACTGTTGGACTCCTCCTGTCTAGGACAGTACGCAATTTACATTTACTAGGAAGATTGTCATGTTAAATGTATTCAGTAGTGAGGATGAGTAAGTGCTTAGTTATTAAAGTACTAGTCCTTCAGGAAACAAAAACTAAATTTAGGGTTCTGTCAATTCTTAATAGAACCTTTTAACATTTGGTTGGTTTAATTGATTCTTGGTTTATGCAAGGTGGTGAGAGCAGCTCAAAACCCTTAACTTTTTTATTTATGCGTTTCAGATTGTTGCCGGCAAAGGAGGCTTTGAAGTAGTTACTAAAGAGAAGAAATGGTCTAAAGTTGCAAGTCGGCTTGGCTACCTGCCAGGAAAAGGCACAGGGTCGTTACTCAAGTCTCATTATGAACGGATCTTGTATCCCTATGAGCTCTTCCAGTCTGGGGTCAGCCTTATGGTGAGACGTTTCTCTTTCATGATGTGAAGAGGGGACCCAAACTGCACATAAATGCTACTTGTTATTGCATATGAAACTAGGATGTAGCGTTTATGCTTTTAGAAGCTTGAGCTATGTAAACAAAGCTAGAACCACCCTCATACTTAGCTGTGACCCAATAATGCTAGAAGTTGTAACGTGACCTTGTGTAGTTATTTTCTGATAGTCATTTCTTTATAGGACTGAGGCCCACCCTATTGGGAAGAAAAACAAGGCAAAAGATGATATGATTAATTGGAAAGATGTCTTTCTCTTGATAAACTGACAGTTGCAATTCAGCTTCCTTATTTGAAGGGTGCATGGATTAATCGGCCTCTTGTCAAAATGGCGTGTGTAATGCTGTATGCTTTCACTCATCCTGTTTCTTAGCAAACAGAATGATTCACAGACCATGGAATGATTAGCACTGCCTGATCAATCAACCTGGTGTTCTGTGCTCTGATCCTCTAGGGCATCCAAAAGCCAAACTTGGACCTTAAGGAAAAAGTGGAGGCTGAGGAACTCAGTTCAGATGCCCAGGCTTCCCCAAAGCAGGCTTCAAGAATGAACGTTGTGCTGAAGAGAACCAGGCGCGTCAAATCCCAGGTACCCCTGCTAATTGACAGTGAGGGACAGAGAACACTTATTCCTTCTACCAGTGCGGCAGCCTCTGTCTGGCTGTAGGAGCCTCCTCAAAAGCACCACCAGGAAGCAGGCTTCATTCAAATAAAATCCAGAGAAGGATGTCTCTCTCAGTCCTGGTCTGCTTATGGTAGATGCACTGTTTATCTGTTTAAGCTTTTAAAGGCTCCTTTTTTATTGACAAGTGGCTCAGGTACCTTTGCAGTGAATATATCTGTGGAAACTAAACAGGTAAAAAGCCATTTGTGAAATGATGTTGAAGTTTCTGCTTCTGCAAAGTTCGAAAAGTTTTTTTTTTAACTTTTTCAAATATGCCCTTTAGTTACACAAATGCAAATATGTGTAGCTAAGTCTGCTAATTGTGGAAATTGCACTTGGGACAAATTATCTCTAGCTGGACAGACTGTTTTTCTGAAGAAATTAAATAGATATGTGGGGAGATGCTCAGCGATGTCTGGAACTGTGTAGGATTTCCACAGTTTTTCTACTGAAAAGAGCAGTTTCGTTTCTTCTGGATTAGTGGTGTTACAGGAATTTGTGATATTCTACTAGGTGATATTAAATCCTGGAAGTACCCCCCCAGTAAATCTCAATTCAAACTGAATCACCACCATTTAAAATGCTGTATCATTAGAAAGAATCTTGGAGCTTGTCCTGATGGCTTCATTGCTTCTATTGCCCTATTTAAAGCAGGCCTTCACCTTTTGACAGATTCCTATTGCAGGCAGCATCCTAAGGCTCTTCACAGCAGGTCTAGTGGCTCCCTGTTGGCCAGTCAGCAGGGAACATGGGCAAAAGCTGGATTAATACGCAACAAACGTACTACTTGCTTGATGCCATCCTAGACTTACTTTAAGCATCATGAAGTTTTTTCAAATGTTCTTAACTGCTTTGTTCCAAATGTATCTTTCTTGTCACTGAGGTATTTGAGTATCCATTTTCACACTTTTCTCTGATGTCATAATTGATGTAGACTGAATTGTCTTTTTTAGTCTGTTTTCTCAGCTTACTGAAGCTGACTTGATGTTATTTATCGTAGACATATAACAGTGCGTCACAAAGGCAGTCCCAGAGATCTTACCAGATCTCTTGAATCAGGTAGTGTTAGTGACCTATCCAGAAAAAATGAGAATGCTGAAGGAACTGAAGCAGTCATTCATCGTGTGGAATTCTGCTTTGAGTTTGAACAAATCTTGTGCGATAATGCCTGTATGACCCTTTTTTCATACATGGTATAAAAGTATTGCTATGTTGTTAAGATCCTGTGGGATCTTTTCTCCTGCTGATTTCAGTAGAATCATGGTACTTCTCATTTCTCCTTGTTGGAAAAAATTCTGTGGTGATCCGGGCACAGTATAGCTGCTTCATTTCATTTAAAGGGGCTGCATTTCAGAAATGAGAGAGGTGATTTTACTTGGATCCTCTGCAAAAGGTAAATACATATATATATATTTATATACATATTTAAATGCCTTTTATTAGGCCTGTAGCCATGGTGTCTTTTAAGCATTACAGTTATTAAAATGGCTGAAAAGAGTTCTTTAATGCAGGAAAAAACATACTTGCATAGCCAGGAGAAGTGTTTTTTTGGCTGTGTCGGAAGCTGTGTATAACTCTGAGTGAACTCTGGAACTGTATTTAGAAACATACATTTGTCCTCAGTAGCCCCAAATTATAGAAGTGTAAATATCTGGGGAATGCTGAGAAATTCTTCCAGATTTCACTGCATCTCCTTATTATAGACAGGACTTTGTTTATTGTTTGAAGTGCATACCTGGAATTGTACCAGAGATGGTCTTGATAGTCTTCAGAGAACAGGTAAAAACAAAAACAAATTTTTAGAGAAAGTGAAAAATAGGGAATGAGAACTCTCCTTTGCGAAAGATGGGTTGGGAATCTTTGGACGCTACAATCAAAGTTCAGTTGAATACATTGTCCCTGAATAGGAAGAGGATAATTTGGTGACGAGAGATTCTGCTCAAAAATAAACTTAATACTTCATTCTCT